>NC_081204.1:32460133-32760133 GCF_902713425.1 Acipenser ruthenus | reverse complement strand
ACTGACGACTGAAATAAGCAGTGTCAGAGGGGAAGTGAAAATGTACTTCAGAAAAGTGCTGAAGTACTGCAGCAGTCATTTACTAAGTCCCTTAGCATCTGCACACTGTGGTGTCTGAAAAGAGCTAGCTAAGGCTTTGGGTTTAATCCTTTTCCTTGCATGCTTTAACTCATTACTCTTCTCATTCTCCTCCTGATATGTTATTTTCTTTTGTAATCCTACTCGTCTATCCTTTATCGTTGCACAAAATGTCCACACATATATCCTCTCGAGCTGCAGCTGCTCTTGATGGTTAAGCAAATTAACTTCTGTTTGAAAAGCTGGTTAATGGATTAACTAATAAAGGTAAACAAGAAACAATACCTGAAATAAATACCTATGAGATAGCCAGTGAACATAAAAAGGACCTTTTCTGACTGCTGACACTAAACTCTTTTCTTTATGTATTTTCTTTACTTTACTTTAAGTCAATCAATTGTTATCTCATCTACACTAAATACATCATTTGTTATAACTACTGGGTTAGCAGTATGAAACCAGTTAATATTTGTTCTAAAATCTTACTTCCAGTTGCTGGGTTCTTTATCAGGATCGCAAAACTTATCCATTCAAACGCCCAAACCCAGAACAATAATTGCTGCTCTTTTAATCTCAGGCTAATGTTATTAAAAGCATCAAACACAATGTATTAAACCTCTGACATTATAAAAGGCTATTGCCACTTCTTACTGTGCAGTGTGAATTCAAGCACAGATTTTAGGTTTAATTGCTTAATTTGATCTAACATCTGCCTGCCAATATAAGTGACTTTTTCTTAGCATGAAACCAGTGAAAAAGTGCACAAAAGGTACACTCCCACACACAACATTGTCAGTTTGTATGAGAAGTCAATGTGAATATGAATAATTACAAGCAGTGTGTGCTTTGTTTGGTTAGTGCTTTCATTTCTCTGATCGTCCATATCTCAGGACCAGGAAATCAATGAGACAACCCAGCTGGGTGAATGGCTTTGTGTGCCTGATTGAAAATGCTAGTTTGGAACACATTTTCCACCTGTTAAAAGCAGCTCCTTCTGGCTTCCATCTCCCACACCATGGCTACTGACAGAACGGTTCAAGAACTGTTGAAAACCATACAGTAAACATTAGTGTACTTAGTTTACAGTAAATCTTAACAGGCACTAATTTGATCTAATAAAATTCACAAATGATCTGTTTGTCTCTCTCTCTCTCTCTCTCTCTCTCTCTCTCTCTCTCTCTCTCTCTCTCTGTCTCTCTCTCTCTCTCTCTCTCTCTCGTCTGTCAATTATCAAAGACAAGCCCGTCTCTCAGGGGAACCGCTGTCTCGTCCAGACACCCAAGTGCTAAGTGCTTCTGTTTACTCCTGTGAGAGAAACGGTAATGGGAAATGAACACACGTGAGTTTTAACCAAAGAAAACAATGACGACAGACAGAACCAATGCTTGCATTTCAGAAAAGACACATACCATCTGTTTTGTGTTCCAGGAAATTCAATTTTTCTCTTTTGGGGACTTTAAACTGCGAACTTAAAAAAAACCAAAAAAAACAGTAACAAATGTAACAAGAAATAATATTTAAAGATATCTTCCTGACAGATCTGCCATGGGGGGGGGGGGGGGGGGGGGGGCAGGCAGGGCACTCTGCCTGAGGCATTCTGATCTACAAGGCTTGTAGTTTATTTTGCTTTTATTCCTAACGGTATCTATATGAATGGATGCTGTATCATACGAGTCTGGTAGCTAAAATAAAGAGAAAAAAACATAACATGTTTGATCTGTTTATTTGTGGTGCTAATTTGTATTGCAGAGCCGGCTGTGGTGGTGTTTTTATGATGTGGATAAGTTGTTTCTTTGGCTGGATTTGAACCAGGCCCCAGAGTTATTATTATTATTTATTTCTTAGCAGACGCCCTTATCCAGGACGACTTACAATTGTTACAAGATATCACATTATACAAATATCACATTATTTTTACATACAATTCATACAATTACCCATTTATACAGTTGGGTTTTTACTGGAGCAATCTAGGTAAAGTACCTTGCTCAAGGGTACAACAGCAGTGTCCCCCAACTGGGGATTGAACCCACAACCCTCCGGTCAAGAGTCCAGAGCCCTAACCACTACTCCACACTAGTTGAAAGTAACTAGACAAGGCCATTAGCACGGCACTATCCAGTCTTAAGCCACTTTAGGGTTAGGATCTATTTACTAAAACCTCTCTACATATTTCACCCGTACAGACACTTCACATGAGAAACATATTGTTACCTGATGCAATTACATGATAACACCATGGTACCTTTCCATGGAATAACACAGTAGTTACAATATAACAACAGAAACCGTGTGGAGTTACCCAGCTATTAGCGTGTTACATGGTTAATCAAATGTGCTGTGATTGTCTCTGACTTGATGTTACTGCTGGTACATGATGTGTCGGGTCCCATATGAAACCAAGGAACAGGCTAACACTTCTTCAGGTTTTACTTCAGCCAGAACGCCCTCAGATCAGTATGGTTAAGATCCTTAGGAGGGACCAATTTTTAATACATTTAAATGCTGTAAACATACTTTAACAGTAAAATATAATACATTGCTGTCAACAATTATTGCTCCCTTATGTTATTAGGATCAAATTTAGGGTAAGTTATGTTGGGTAAGTTATGTTATGAATTGCACCTGCAAGGTTGCTTGATACACTAACTTTCAATGAAGCATTTGTCTTATTGTATTGAGTTATGATCAGCAGAACACGCATAAGTAAATCCTTTGATTGTATTGCTCAATGCATCCTGGGTATTTAAAATAATTACAGAATTTAATAAGCCTGGCAAATTAGGTTCAAATTACTGCTGAGCAATGGACTCCCGGCTGACACCTGTTATCCGGTCTGTGTTAATAGTATTTGCAGGTTCCATCTTTTTTAAAAATGTTTTTCATAAAACTTAATTGTATGCATCTCATTTAAAGCAGAGTTGGTGATAATTAAAGAAATGTCTTTGCAAACATATCTCGGTGGATTTCCTGTTATGTACACTTCAGTGACCTCACAGCAATTTGAAATAACACTTTTTTTTAACATCACACTTATGGTACAACTGATACACCCAGCAGCATTTGTTGTGTCTGTAAACCCCCCCCCCCCCCCCTCCCCTCCCATGCTATATAGCCAAGCATTCCTGATTGCCCACAAAGAGGAAAGCAATCTATATAATACATGAAATGGGACACAGTGCAATACCGTAACAAGTTTAAGGAACACAAGCACAAAACAGGTTTCAAACCAGACAAAGCTGCACTCATAAGATAGAGCATACCTGGTGAGTTTGTGTGTTGAAGTTGAGGTTCACATGTAAGCAGTGATTTAACAGTGTGAGTTTCAGATTTGACACTACAGATGATCCATTCTTGCAGTGCCTTGTTGCTGGTGGACAGATGGCAATTTGTGAGCCCCATTCCCTATTGAAAGAAGATTTATGGACCCATTTTAAGAATGGGTAAAGTCCTCTACAGTTTGTGCAAGCATGCAAGTTTAGATTGACTAACAAAATAAAACAGTGCATGTAGCAGGTAGCATTTCTTATCCTTCAACCTGAGATTCACACTTTCAGTTCAGTCTCAGTCATGCAGGATAAATTACATCTATTAATCTTCATAAGTGTTAGTGTTAGCGACACATATTGGAGTGCTTAGCCCTAACTTGAAAGGTCTTCGTGAGATTGCACTTCTATAAAAAAGATTAAAATCAATCTGCAGCTAAAAGTTGCAATAAAAGTGCTCTTACTCTATGGTGCACCAATACTGTTACGATACTAACAAGTTACTTACTGTGAATTACAGACTAGGCAGATGCAAGATTCAAACTTCCTGCATTGATTTTTTTATTCCTTCCACTACATTACAACGTACATCACGATGCTCGGCATCCTCAGAATCACTCAGCCATACAGACACTTCACATGAAGTCTTTATCTCTTTATTTGTGCCCCAGTGTCATTCATACTCATCTATGCTATAAATAATAGGTCCATCCAGTTTCATTTATTGGTAGGTATCTTACTTCTTCTACTCATAAAACGAAAATGATTAGCGGGTTGTCAAAGTTTTGATTTGGTCCCAGCCTATATCTCAGTCCTAAAATTCTATATGAACATTTGGCCACAGCTGTACATATACTATAATGGTTTTTTTTTAGTCAGTGGTATCTGTGAAGGATGCTAGTTTTCACTTTGTGCTTAGACCTCAGCACAGACTTTGATTCCTTCACATCTTCGTCACTGGGCTTGTCCCAGAACCACCCTCTTAAGTACAGGCATTTCTCCTAACCTAAGGATAGTTACCTAAAATAATAGATAATTTTTCCCTTTTCACAAAATAGCTATCACAGGGATCAGTGAAACAGAATTCTCCAAGCACCCCCGTATTTCATAGAGAAGGAGAGTAAAAGAAAGAAAGAAAGAAAGAAAGAAAGAAAGAAAGAAAGAAAGAATATATCTAGATTTCTTAATGTCTATGTCTACTTGTATAATGGTTATGGAAGTAAGGCTAAATCAGTGCACCTGATTCCCAGCTTATAGGTTTCTCTCTAGTAGTAACCCTAAGAGACAGTGTTTACACAGTTTGGGGGCTTCATTAAGGATACAGCGCTGTACATGTTCTGTTGTGCACAATACCTCGTGGCACTGCATTTCTTGCAAGTTGTCATGGCAACTTGACTTTTCCTGTTTATGAACACTAATCCAGGAGTTACATCAGTTACGCTATCAAACACTTGGAAATACGACAAACCATTTCACCATTCCTAGTTTAAGAAGGTAAGAATTATATAAACACACGCACGCACGCTCACACGCACGCACACACACATACACACGCATGCACGCACGCATGCACACACACACATATTATTCTCTGGCTGAATCTGATGCAAGAGATTTACTACTGGCTTTTTTGTCACTCCTTCAAAAATAAAACCTAAAAATCAGAACCCCGATTGATTTAAATATTGATTTCAGCAGAAACAACAACACTGAATCATACAACACACACATACTGTAATAGGACATTAACCAGATAAGGAAATACTTTTTACATTTTTAAAAAAAGTTTTTTTTTTTTTTAAACTTGACAGCTACAGGCAATCTGCATCTACCCTTGGCATTTCAGAGCAAACAAACAATAGCAGCTTGTGTCACACATTAGCAATTCAGTGTCCAGAGGTGAAGAATAATTATCAGACTTCCGTGATCCTGCAGAGATTCAGGGATATCCAATGTGTGTCTCCTTAAGGGCAGCGAATGCTTTTGGGACAAAGACTGAGAGAACATGGATTACAGTGAAGCCCCGGGCTGAATACTGAAACAAACTCAAGGTCCCCTGGTCCTGAACATTACACAGCTGTAAAGGAAAAATATGTGAGTGCTGTAAACTGAAATTTGATTCTTAGTAATACAGGTATTGACCGGCTGTAGAATACAAAGGTAATGGGGTTTTGTGACAACTTCTTTTATGAGTACTTTCATTGAACGATTAACCATATATTGCATTTTATTGCTAGCTATTGATAAAAAAAAAAAAAAAAATCATTATGATCTTTATTATTGGATTGCAGCTTAGACAATACAGACTAAATATATTTACTTTCAAAATGAACTACTGGTAGATACAGAAACACATTACTGGAAAAACATGCAGAATTAAAATGGCACTGTGCAGAAGTATTTGGTTTTCATCCACTAAATGTATTTCTTTTCAGTCCCCCCCCCCGCCCCCGTATTATATATATGATTACTTGCTGCGCCCTGCTTCCAGTCATTCCTCGTTGGAAATCGCATGAGAATCTCTACGTGTTATTTTCTGGTGAACTGTTTTAAATTGAAATATTAACTGATAATCCTGCAGAGAACAAAATGCTCCTCATGAATCAGTTTTGTCGAAGATTAAATAAAAATCGTATTTCCTTCTGCAGTTTTGCATTATCAGCTTGTGATTTAGCCATTAAAAACCTGCTTGCCATTCTGATTACACGATGTAAAGCACATCCTACACCTGGGGCTAAACGCTACTATATATTGAGTCTGTTAACTAGGAGAGAATAGCAGAGGTTTAGCCTCCCTGGACTACCCTTAGAAACATGGGATCTAGAAACAATACACATTGAGCAAGTATTATTCTTTTATTGATCATACATTATACATTAATGATGGTAATATTTCAGGATCCAATAGGATACTCAATTGATAAGCCAGTTTCTGTTATCAATTAATTTTTTCATTATATACTTTATCTTCTTCATTTATATATATACATATATATATATATATATATATATATATATATATATATATATATATATATATATATGTCTTTTGGTGGTGGATAGGTATTCATTTTTAAAGCATAAAAATGAATACCTATCCACATAGAAATAATTACTTTCAGTTTACATTTTTAGCATGTCTTGTTTTTTTCCCTTTATCTTTCTTTTTTCTCCTGCATCTCTTTTTTTTACAGCAAATTGACATCCTTTATTAGAAGCTTCACGTAGCAGGCAAGTGAATTTACCCCCAACTGGGACAACATGGCTTAGCAAGAATTTTACAACCTCACTCATTGATTTACAGATTACCACAGGTTTGAGACTCTCCTTCTCGTGGGAAAAGTGGGCTGGCAAAACAAATGTGGGAAAGTGTGTGGAAATGTCTCACTCGACTCCAGGGTTCATAGATCAAGTCTAGCAAGCTGGAGGCAGGGGTGTTGGTTTTCCCTTTTCCCTTTTATAATTCAGTAAGGTTGCTGTTTGCCAGTATGTTTAAATAAAACCTTAAAAGTTGAAAGCTAAAAGTTTGAAGGCATTGGCATTAAAGTTTCTTTAACTGTCAGGTTTCATTAGAATTGAATGCCTCACATAAGCACCTCGTCTTCACACAAATAAGAATGAGTTTCAAAATATAAATGTGTTGGTTTTAAGAAGTCACCATGGCTTTGTGGCTTCCTAAGTCAATACCATCTTCAATTCTCACTATAATGAAAGGAGGCAAGCCAATCCATTTTTTTGTCTCTTGTTTTAAACTGAAGCTGAAGTTTTCCCTGGTCAAGTAATATGTCATTTCCTTAAATATGTATTTACTTCCCATTAGTTCATGGTTCCCTGGCTGAACACATAGAACTTCTGGTATTGTTCCAATCTTCTGACCACTTTTATCTAGAGAGCCAGATCACTAGAGTCCGGACAACTGGATCTTCAAACATGTCTTTCTGTCTTCCAAGTGTTATTTATTTTTTTCTGAAGTCACCTCAGATTGTTTTGGTCATGTCATGGACCCATACATCTCTCCACCTCTTTGCTTTGCAGGTCAGAACATATAATAATGTCGAATTTTCATATCTCCTCTCTTAGTACAATTCAACTGCCTCTCAGGAGAAAGGAAATATCACGTCACTGATGTTACTTTAGAACCATAAAAATGTAATTGTCTTGTCACAAGCTACAAACTGTTTTCTGACAGTCTTGTGAAAGGACTTTACTGAGGTTAACCTGCTGTGAAGCACTGCAGAAAGGACCTAGATGAGTGGAAATCAGCACCCTGTATCACAGGTCACCCTTGAAGAGAGCTGTACTTTCCATGGCTTTTCTCTTACATTGATTATTCACAAGTTTGTCAGACATTGACAGTCATAAATATAAAACACACAATAGTAAAGATTAGTAAAGCAGAAATTAATCACTTTGATGAACCGTATAAATGGTGCTTGTACTGTTTCTGTGATCAACAAGAACACTTCATTTACACGCTTGCTTTTTGCACACAGATTAAGATTTCTATACATATTTACACATTCCTGAAATATTAATTGAAGCCCTGCTGTATGTCAAGAATGTACCTTAGGTTAACCCTGACACTGTCAGTTTAATTTTGAGAAAGAAAGCGCATGCCATGATATTCACATCTTGTCAAACACTGGGTGTGTTTAGAGTGGAATGTGCAATTCAAATGGGTATTGATGACCCCAATCATCTCTCCACTTTGATCATTTCAAGTGGTTGGTATTGGTTGCACTTGAAATGGCACCTTTATGTTTTAGTACTATTTACCAAATACGTTTTTTAAAAATCACATAAACATGGCCGTGGGGCCTTGGTCACTGAAGTGTTAAACAGTTATCAGAAAATTGATGGCAGAAAAAAAAAAAGGTTGACTTCATTGGTCAAGTTTTGCATGTCAAAAAAGGGATGTTTTTAAGTCATGAACATTAATTTATTTGACTTCAGACATCACTTTTAATGTGAGCTTGGCTGGGTACTCAGGGCTGAAATAAATCGTTACTTATTGATATGCCTTAATGGCCTGAAAGAGTCGTGAGTCACTGAGCCCAGGAGAAACGCTGAGACTTAGATATCTGATTCTAATTAGGTTTGAACAGTTACAAGTCAGAAGTAGTGTCAATACGACACGTAATTCCTAATCTGTTTTATAGTTGGTTTCTCTACCAGCGCTACACCACCATGCAAGACTTAATTACAAAGGGCTGTTATTTTACAATAATGCACTAAACACATAAATATAAGCATTATGTGTATACAGCCCATGTTAATTAGAACTGTGCAACCCTCTCAGGGACATACTGTAAGTGCAGGAACAATTTACATTTGCAGCAGTATAATTGGCGAAATGCACAAATATGAAATATGAACACACTCATGGGGAAAAAATCACATCAAAAGCATTCATTTAATATTTCAAGGACAGGTGTAACTTTTGGCATACACTTCAAATTAGGTGATAAAAGAAGCACAGAGATAATCCAAGCAGGGCAAAAAGATCCTGATTAGATTTTAATATGACACCTGAGCTTCACTCTGTTGATTCTCACTGTACCAAAAAGTCACTTTTAAACAAGTGCATTTCAATATGATCTTGGTCTCAAAGCTGCATCTGAAGACACGGCACAGTATATATTCCCTTGGATGTTCCATTTATTTTTGTATCTTACTTGAAAGAATACTATAATTGAATACAGATGTATAGAACACATTTTGTACGAGCGACCTAACTTATCTGTGGGTGTATGTGGGCAGGCAGGAGGTCAGAGCTCTAACTCTTAGTATGTTGGTATATGTAATGCCTTAACTTAGTAAATGGGCACATACTGTACTGTGTGTAACCTTAACCAGCACCAACTGGGAACTTGCTCAAGCACTGCTAATTGATTGTATTAACTTACAGCGCGGGTTCAGAAGAAGCTATGGATAAAGATAGAGTGTATTTTGTGATGCCCAGAGGCACATCAGCTTGGCTGTCATTTCTAAAGTAGAAATGTGCTTTACAAGAGATACTTTTATAACATGAAACACATCACACTGCCAGGTAAATCTTTCAGGAAACTAACCATTTGTTTTCAAATTGGATTTCTATAAAGTGTTGAAGCAAAAGACTAGACTGCCATGCTGTAGGCAATCTTGAGAAAAAAGTTTTCTTAACTTTGAAAAATCGGTAACACTTTACATGGTGTCTCTAATTATTGTGTATTTACATAGTAGTTACTTAGTAAATACATGTGACCTTACACGTAATTACAATGTTATAATGCATAGTTTCAATGTACTAAATGTGTAAATCTTTTTGCACGACATATGCAAGAACACAATTGTATCAGGAAAGGGTTAGGTTTAGGTTTAGAGTTAGGGTTAAGGTTAGCATTAGGGTTATAGCATGCAAAAAATGTACATATTAAGTAACTATGTCTAATGGCACTGTAATTATGTGTAAATACATATGTATGTAATAATTAACTACTATGTAAATACACAGTACTGAGAAACATGGCCGTAACTAGCTATTAGGACTCCGAGGTTGTGTCCTCGGTTGTTTTTTTGCATCATCAATGCTGATGCTCATGTACAAATTCTGGTAAAGTACAAAAGACTACTTCATTTTCTCTGTTGGTGTGCCATGAAACATAGATTTGGAGGTTGAATAGTAAATACCAAGTAGTCATATAAATACTGCAGCTAGAGTTTGAAACCTAAGATTGATCTCGGTAGAATGTCAGCTCTGGTTACGAGGTTGCTTAATGTAAAGTGTTACCAAACGACCTTTGAAAGCTGATGTCCTTTTCAACCATGGACTCTGTTTCTGAAAAGACTCCATGCATTCCTTTCAGGCCCATATATTTACATCAATGGGAGTAAAGGTACTCCAGTGTCTCTAAATGTACAGCTAAACGCACATGTTCCATTCCTGCACTCCGGTGATATACTGCACTTCATAACGAAACAAAAGTTGCATAATTATAATGAAATCTGTGTCTTATAAAGTATGGAAAATTATTTAATGGAGCCCAAAACACTGTGTCTATTTCATAATGGATGTTACTCTTTTCATTGCATTTCAATAGCCTAGCCTATTGTTAGAGAGGGTACTATTAGGACTTTTTGAATGCTTCACATGCTGTAATAGAATTGCAGCTAATCAAACAATTACATTTCTCTTAGCTGAAATGACACACTTTATAAAATTAAAAGAATTACAAAAAAAAAAGAAAATCCATGGAAGATGATCCAACAACTACAGCACTATGATTTACACTGAAGACATTACAATGAAACATCTGCCTCGCATTAAAAATCAACATTTAGGCATATCGGAGATGGAGTAGAGCTTTGCAAATGTCTCCCAGTCTGACAGACGTGTTCATTTGTCACAGTCAGTGTAATAATAAATCACAGTATTGTGATTACACTGGCATTAGCAATGCTCTTTCTTCCATGATTCCCTGTAGGATGGAAACAACAGATGGGTGAAAACTATAAATATTTCAGCAATCTATTTTCTTTTCTGAATCAAAGGTACTTCATTTATTTTTTTCAAATTAAACCAACGGTCATGCCTGTTATGTTTAATACTGACACTTCTGAGTTTATTTAATCTGTTACAAAAATGGATTACATTTTTATTCACACTGACAGAAAACTAAAAATATATAAATACATTCATTCATTCATTCATTAACTTTTAGCAGAGGAAAAAGCATGCCATAATCAAAGTAAACATGGACTTGCTCTTGTTGATGACTTTTGAATGTTAATGTTTATTGATTAAAAAAGAAACACCTTTTAAAATGTGAATTTATTTTTTTCCTACAAATGCTTTTTCTCCAAGCTAAAATGAATAGATTTATTATCCTTATTATCCAAAGTAAGCAACATACTGGTACTGGATGTCAGAGTATATTTTACGAGTTATATGTGACATTCTACCACTTGGAGAGTATGCACAGTATGTATGCATACTATATATCTTTACACAAATGTCAATGACAATACTACAACTAAGGAATATATATTTTTTCCATAGACATATAGCTTGCAGTTAATGTATAACTCCCAAATCAAACATTGCAGTGTTACCATACTAAAGTACCTATCTGCACACACACACCAGTAATACAGTTGCATGGTAATAGATTATTTCTAATGGGGTTTTCTATTCTGGCTCATTAGGTTTAGATTCCAGTGCACAGTATTTAAAATGAGAAAATCGGGTGCATCTAGAGAATAAACATCAACACAGCCCAATGCTTGGTGGAGATATTTGTATGTAATACAATGAGGCAGAATTCCAGTTGGTGCACATTGTTTTGTAGGTAATCTGCCAAAGGAGGTCACTGGTTTTAATGTCATGCTTTACTGATCACATTGGTGTCCAGCCATATTAAAGACATGCTGAGTTCAGTATCAGTCATGCACAATGAAAGAAACAAAAACCTTTGGCCGGGCAACTTCTTGAACTCCATAGAATTTCAAAAATCGTGACCAAAAGGGGATATATTTATGTGGAAAGCTTAAAGAATGCTCTTATAACACTGTATAACAATAGCATGTTATTACTGGTAACTATATAACCATGTAATACAACTTATAATATAATGTATTGAGCATTTACTGTATAGAGGCATTACAAATTATTTTTAAATGGATTTGAAAAAAAAAAGGTTTTGAGACAAAAGATCAGAGTAAATATGAGCATTCTGCAGTCCTTTTGCGAAGGAAACAAAGCGATAAGATTGTCCTGCAAATGCTCAGTGTGAGTGTGACATAATTGATGCCCAGCGTATGAATAGGCTTGTAAGAAATGTGTTGGCTCGGCAAGAACTCCTGTTCAGCTCAATGAAACTCAGAGAAATATGAAGCGGGAGATCTAATCTGTGTTTGCTGTACTCTAGATGGAGTCTTCTTTCAGGATTTAAAGACGTTTATACCCCTCATGGGGGTTAGTTGTCTATAGAGACTGTTTTGAATGGAAGATTGCAGAAGAAGCTCATGCTGACTAAAAGGCAGCATGATCTTAAGGTGCTTCTTCGGGGTGGAATAGTACTCCAAAAGTTGTTGGTAAATGCAGTGGAAATGCAAAATAAACTGCAGAAATGACTTGAGTGTTAGGACCTTGCACTTTATTAGTCATGTTTCTCCCTTAAAAAATAACAGGAGTAAACTGCAGACAGGTTTTAACAGTCTGAGAATCTGCTCCAAGGTGTTTTGTTTTTCGTCACTTGAAACCTGACTTTAACAATTACATGTCTTTCTTCTAAAGCATTTTCAGAATTAAAATTCTCAAGGAGAAACTGACAAATACCATGATCATTTAGTCCTCAGCATCATCTCAGCTAAGGGATGTGCCAAACTACCATGAGTCGATTGGATTTGACAGTTAGGTATATCAGCTGACCATGTGGATATGACAATTAGGTATATCAGCTGACCATACAGGCAGGTTTCTCTGGATAGCATGCAAAATCTTCTGCCCTTCTCAGCTTCAGTGTTATATGCTATACTCCTGAGACAGATGTATTACTGACTTATTTAGCCCCAGAAGTTGGATACTTTACTTTTTAAACAGTCTTGTACATTCTGTGCATTCCATTGATTTAATAACTGTCCTCCAAAACTGAACTCAACAACTCAGCCCGCCTCCATGGAAAAAGTTGCTTTTAGTGATCATGAGAAGACGACAATCAAATTCTAGAGAGTCCAAACACATATTATATTTTTCTGACATGCATTTAATAAACTTAAACGTTACTTTAATCAATCTTTTATTCCTAATAAAAGAGAACATAAACTGCTCACGTTTCATAGAACAGCATAAATAGTAGCACAAGCTAATTGACTGCTTGGAAGTCATTGCTTATTTGCTAATATAAATGCATTTTCCAGGTCTGGATTACACTGTTGCTGGTTTCATAAATGCATACTACGAAATGAAGCTGCCATCTGTAACATTGAAAATGACATGTTAATGATAATACATTCTCAAATAAAACTCATATGTATTCATTCATGAAATGTATAGATGTTAATACAATAAGTGCGTTTACATTACCTTGGATGTATTCATACAGAACAGGCACTGTGCAAACATGCAATTCGGTTTAATAAGATGGTATTTAGTGTTTCATTTATTTTCTCCACATCAATCTTGTTTTTCCCGTGTGAAAGATAATCATATTACATTTCCTATTTTTTTTTGCCTCTCTCATTTCACAAAATAGATATTTTTCTAATTTATTCTGAATTGTTTTATTCATTTCATGCTCACGTAAGGTGTTGGGTTGACAGCTAGTGGGACAAATGTCCTCCATGTGTCCTTGGCACAGGCAGACTAGGGGCAGTGGCACTCTGGGATCCCACCATGACCCTGTCCTGCAGGGACCCCCTGTGGTTACACACCTTTGTGAACACTCCAGAGCTACAGCATCCTATTTCTAACCATTTTAACTGGTCTGCTGAGAGAGAAATTAATCTCTCAAACATCCCATGCATCTTTTATTTAAGTTTAAAGACAAAACTGACATTTATTTCATTAAATTAAACAATAATAATAATAATAATAATAATAATAATAATAATAATAATTAACACAGACCAGCACACAGAACCTGTTGAACTGTGCCACCTTTATCTGACCTTAATGAAGTAAGCTCATCATCCTAAAGCTGTGTTAATGTACAAAGGTTTACTGTCTGCAGTTTTTGCCAACACCAATTAATTAGTAACTGCAAATAAAAATAAATGATATACAAGTATATGTACACTGACAAATTGAAACCGAGGGAAGCCGTTAATGTATTTGGTCAGTTGTTTGTTTTGTAAATCAACAGGGTAAAGACTAAAGCTGTAATATTTGGGTCCTACTGGACACAGTTTCTTGTTTCATTCCTTGAGTGTAGGATGACAGAGATGACAGCAGAGAGTGCTTCATTACACAGCCTCCTTCACTCAACTGCAGCTTGGGTAAACAATCACCTATTGCACCTGATTAACATCGTCTGCCTCCCCGTACTGTACTATCATATTGTAAACTGCATTACAGGGTCGCATTTCGTCTGGGGGGCTGTTTCTACAGGAAGGACACATTATGCCAGGGGTGTCCAGTCACAGTCCGGGTGGGCCATTCCACCCCAGAGATAATGAACTGCTTCAGGGTCTGGATGGAGGTTTAATTGGTTTATTTAAACAATTTAGAACAGGGTTGGAACAAAGACCAGGAGTGGAAGGGCCAGCTTTGGCCAGCCCTGCATTATACCGTATTTGTGTGTAAATCAATTTACACATTTTTTTTTTCTTTTAAAAATCTTTGCTGTGTAAAGGATATAACTCATAACATACTTGATTTTTTCCAGCTCATGTTCCAGGTAAACCCCAGGTTAACATGATATCTGAGAATGGTGAGCACAGTTATATTAGTAACTTTAGTGGATGGGACTGTGTGGTAGACAAAATAAACCAATGCCTAGGTAATTCCACCTCTATATTTTGCTGGTATGCCATAGGCAATGTAAGAGAATGCAAACATAGAAAGTCACGCACACAAGTTTACCAGCAGCTCAAGGAAAAGTACTGAAAGCTCAACATCCCACACAGATTGTTTTGTCAAGCACTGTTCACAGTTTGCAACACAGGAAGTGATTAAAGCTTTGTGATTTTGAGTTAGATGTCATCACAAGTTAACAAAGCCTAATCCTAGCTATCGATTGGAAAAGATCTTCCAAGTGTATTACGTGGTATTTATTTTGTATGATTGGATCTATGCCTAGGGCCAAATATAATGGTTTTGAACTTTTGTACAACAGGCTTGATTCTTTTTAATATATAACAATGTACAGTTTTTTTTTATTGTTAACCTGTAAAAGGCAAAGCAAAAGAAGTGGACGATTCTAATCCTGTGTGTGGGGAGCTTCACATTTAACAGCATGCAAGACGAATTGAAATATTGAAACACATTAAGCAATGGTCAGCTGCTATTTTCTATTGGTTAGGGAATATCTAACATGCTTTTGAGGTTGCGAAGGACACTTGATGCATTGATTTTTGGTTTGAGAGGAGTAAGGTAGGACTGAACCGCTTCCCCTGGTCATTACGCCAGAGTAATATAGGAAGTGTGACTATAGGGAGTCCAGAATAAGCTCAGTCTATGTACTGATGGTTTGTTTCTGGGTTTAACTCCCAGGAATCTGTACCTCCCAGGTTTCACATGATACATAATTTACTTTTCTTGTCTGCTTAAAAGGTCATACTTTCCAGGACTGAATTAATGCCAAAGACTCCTTGTCTGGAAAATGCCATTCATATACTGTATATGCTCTTGCCTACTTAGACACCAGATGAATCGGTTAAATAATGAACCAGCCCTTTACAGGATTCAAGGAACGGAGATACTCTACTTTAATTGCAATATATTTATTACTGGCACATTACATTGTTTTCTAACTGCACTGTAATTACACTGTACTAACACAGTAATAACGTATATGATTGTGTAGATAAAATCCCAAAACACACAAATACAAAATGAAAAATGTTTATGAGCGTTGTTTGTATTTACAATGTAATTACTATGCAAAAACAAATTAAATTACAATGTAAAACGTTAATAGCTGTGTATTCAGAAGCTAAGAAACTATTATATAATACAGTGATTAAAACCTGCAGTATTATGATCAACTTTGGAATTAGCTTTTATGACAGAGTGCAGCATTAAATATTAACCAAGTGCCTCCCATGGAATACTCCCCAATGAGAGATTGATGGAATTCTAATGTCCTATTGATGATATTACAGCTTGACCCTGTTATCAAAGGCAAAGTGTTTTGTGTCTTTGCTCCACTGTGGTTTTAGCTATGCATGTTTTATGCATTTGTAGGCCTTGCTATGCATCATTGATTCATGTCATCCATCATATTTAAGAAGCAGCTTCTTAAAGTAAAAACTCTCGTTAAGAGAGAGTCACACAAATAACTGTAGATCTCATCAAGCCTTGAGTGAAATCTTAGAATATAGAAAACGAAGCTGAATTTAGTACGATAGTTACATTAGGGTTTGTGAGATTAATTCAAATGCTTTGCCTTTGGACATAAAATGTAAACAGTATTGAACAACCATAGTTGAGAAATGTGTATCCCTACAGGCCAAATTTGATGATACACTTCAAAAACGTCATACAGGAAACGCGTCTACCACCGCATATTTGAAGTTTAATACTAGGACAAGCTTGAGAGGAGTGCACACTTAACTGTACACACCACTTATTTATGTGTTTATTTATGTGTTTTCTTGCTTGCTTACACTGGTGACCACATGTATTGTATCACCCCATTATTTTTACATTTACTGCTTCATCACCATATAGTTTGTTTTTCTATAGACTGTCCAGTTTTTAAGTTGTTGTTGTTGATTTGCTTGTCATAGTTTTATTGAATTCTAATGTTTGTATGATTTTCTCTTCATATTGCAAAATTATTGAAAGTCAGGAAATATACAGTACATTATGTTTATATGACAACAATGACATGTATTTGATGAGGCTGTGTGGTCCAGTGGTTAAAGAAAAGGGCTTGTAACCAGGAAGTTCCCGGTTCAAATCCCACCTCAGCCACTGACTCATTGTGTGTCCCTGAACAAGTCACTTAATCTCCTTGTGCTCCGTCTTTCGGGTGAGATGTAATTGTAAGTGACTCTGCAGCTGATGCATAGTTCACACACCCTAGTCTCTGTAAGTCGCCTTGGATAAAGGCGTCTGCTATATAAACTAATTTATACTACAAACACTTTAGAAACCTGTTTGACACAGTTAATAAATGAAGTACCAGATTACCAGTTAAAAAAAGTAAACAATAGTCACAACAACTGTTTCGCAGATAGACAATGTACAGGATTGTGATTCAGTGCAAATCTCAGTCCAGGCACCTCACAGAGAATATCTGAATATCCTGCCCTCTGCTCTCAAGCAAGTAATGTGAATGCGAGGCTTTACCTCTCTGAGTTATAAAATATGCAATTACTTTATAACATGCTATATCCTCGGAATATGTCATATCATGTATATAGATGCACAATAAATGGATCTAAAGTGTGATCAAAATAAGTAGAGCTACTGTAGCAGTTGTTTAATCATCCATACTGGAGTTCCCTTCCATATCTAATACAGTACAATGCAGTGCGCCAGTGATGCTTGTTTGATTGAGCTAACATGTTTGTGTTGGGGAATACATCATTAGAATTACATGTTGCTAGCACACAGCTGAGTGGGTTTGCGTGATTATTTAGCAGTGGAACATTGTATCAGCAAGGTTGTCAGGGAATTATCCTTGGACACTGTGAAGTCCTGGAAGATGCAGCTACCTCATGAAAAGAATAAGCATGGTGATTTGCAGATATAATTGAAGGAAATTGCTTTAGAGGATTCTGACAGAACAGAAAATAGGCCAATTTTTCACCCAGATCCCATCCTGTGACATAATTGCCTCTGTGTAATTCTTCTGTCAGTGAGGTACACCAGGAAGACTAAATGTAGAGCACATTTAATGCACCCACCATTTTACTTGATCCCTGTAGATGTTGTCATTGGAAACACTACTTACCATGACTTTGAATGTGATCTACACCAATAACGGAGATGTGTTTTTATTATTATTTGTTTATTTAGCAGACGCCTTTATCCAAGGCGACTTACAGAGACTAAGGTGTGTGAACTATGCATCAACTGCAGTCACTTACAATTACATCTCACCCGAAAGACGGAGCACAAGGAGGTTAAGTGACTTGTTTAGGGTCACACAATGAGTCAGTGGCTGAGGCGGGATTTGAACCAGGGACCTCCTGGTTATAAGCCCTATTCTTTAACCACTGGACCGCACAGCCTCCTAATTTTATTGCTGCTGAGGTCACTAATGCCAGAGGGACCTTACTGCTGGACAGTGAGATGATGCTAGCTAAGTAAATAGCTTTGAAATATGGATCTTTTTCAAATCCTTCACCCTGATCTTCTTTGAGTGATTGATTATAAAAGGGTGACACAATTCTGTGATATTGAATTACCTTCCCAGCTTTTGAACAGTACCATGACATCATGATATCCAGTACGTGTGCTTGATGCTGTTGGGATAAACATTGTAAACCCTATGGCTTTGTTTTTCTTTCATCTTAAATCTAAATCTGCAATTTCAATTAAATGTTTTTTCAGGTAATCTGTGTAAATGGTTTTAACAAGAGCAGGCTGACATCAAAGCCCTGAGCTGTTAGTGCCTCCGCGGAAGGTTAGTGCATAAGAAAAATACAAATATGATGCACAATTTACAGTAAATTAATTATACACTGACCAATCTGAACTTTGAGACCAAAGGCTAAATCTGAAACCTAGACACATCTGCAATAGTCCCTAAGGGAGCACATATTATGAGACAAAGACTTGTACTGAATTGCTATATATTATTTTGGCTTTTTTCCCCTCATATTTACGATAATTTTGTGATCTCATGTGCTGGTTTATAAAAAATATCACACAGTACTAGATTTTAAAAACGTAATATAACTTGAAGCAGTCTCACTCGGCTGAATCTAAGAATCTAATTTATTCATGTAACACATCTGTAAGGGAAACTTATTTTTGTTACTAAGCAACGCTGGAATCAAGGAAGAGATGCACAATAAAACAAATAACTAGAGCTACAATATCTTGATAGTCCTTGTTTTGTTTCTTGCATCTAAAGTGAGCAATTCTGTTTGTGTTTTGTATTTTTAAGAACATTTTTTTTACAAGTTGTGAATCATCCATTAAAGTTAATCGTTATAACTAATGACACATACTATTCATTTGTTAATTACTGCATTGTCAAGCAGAACTGAGAAAACAAATTAGAAATTGTTACTTCTGAAATTTCAATTAGATTGGCAAACATGCATCAATATGTTTTGAGGGAAGCTTGTTTATAGACAAATTTATATTGAGAACAGTGTGAAAAATAATCATGAAAAAGGGCAGTCAGCATGCATTTAAATGGCAAAACAATTTGTTCCAGTGCTGAATCACAGATTTACTGGGTGGTGTTGGTGGCTGGGCTTGCAAACTTCCACGTCTGAATGGAATTGAAACCCAGTGAAGAAGGAGCTGAAAAAATAGAAGATAGAGCTGTGCAAATTATTGTTTATCACTTCAAGGGAACAATTTAAAATATGTATGTATATAAACATAGATATAGATACTGTATTATATCATACATGTGTAGCTACTGTGCCATATTTAGCCATTAGGTGGTGGTATGTGCCAAGCCAAATTCTTTTTAGGATTAAAGGAAAACAAGAACACCCCAAATGGTAATTGATATGTATGTAAAAACTAAAGTCATATTCACATTCTTGAGTGTTAAATGCTCATACTGAGAACATGTACAAAGGATTCGCTCAAGTAACTCAACAAGGAGGCAGGTCTCTCAGAAATAGGGAAAAACAAGAAAACAGCAAAACACAGCACGGAAACGCAAACTGCTTAAAATTGAACCAGAATGCATGTACAACGCTGCGGAGTTTAAGTGTTATTGATATGGCTGTTATTCTAGTTCACCGACCCTCACAGAGTTTGTGCCAAAGCTGAACACTAAGGTTGAAAAGTTAGTCTTTTACTTATAATACACTGAACTGTATCGCAGTAAAGCAATTAAACACAACACATTTAATTACATTTTGACCAACATGATACTAAGATTTTATGGCCAGTCTTGCATCAATCTATATAATTAACACATTTTGCTTCATAAAGGCAAATGAAACCTGCTGAATAATGTTAACATATTGAATTACATACTGCTTTGTAGCTTTCCAAACTTTTTGCACGATATATGTAGGTAGACAATTGCAAAAAATATTTACACAACATCTGTAATTATGCATGCATAATAACACCGTAATTATGTGTAAGTACACATGCATTTACTAACTAACTACTATGTAAATACACAGTAATTAGAGACACTTCATGTATAATGTTACCTTAGTTTCTTGGTAGTTATATTCAATTAGAGCGTTTTTTTTTTTATTCCTCTCTGAATGTTGCTTTACCTACAGATTTGCAGTGCCCGGTTTTCATGCTTTGAGCACCTGCTTAAGAAAAACTGACTCGCTGAAATAAATAAATGAATACATAAAAACAGATACTAGATCATTGTTAAGAATGTTTTCAGCACTGAGAGTTATACAGGGCACTGGAACTGATGCCTCAAGTTTTATTGTACTGCAGTAGCTGCTAATTATGACCACCCTTTGTCTCTGTGCAATAACATTTGAAGAGCATGAAGAAAGCAGCATTGTACACTTCCAGAACAAACAGTCCATGTGACCTAATGAATATGACACATGGCAAGAGCTGCTGACTCCAGCTCACTGTTGCTGCACTTTACAATACCCTGGAAGCAGACACGTGGAGCTGCATGTTCATCTCAGCAATGAGGATAACCATGGCACCTTGGAAGAAAGAGTGTTTCATTTAATCCATGATAACATGGAAGAAAAACAAGTAAGAGACATGCCTGTCCACCATGTTAAATAATTACAGCTGGGACAGGAGGTCAGTATCAAGGATAATCACTCCTGAAGAGGAACCGTTGGCAACATCAATGGTATTGACACAGCACCTGCCTACTATATCCTCTCGACATGCGCTTGTGCAATCCATCCATTACTAAATACTAATGCATACAGTCCTAATGGCAATACTTTCAATTCAGTCTACAGTAGATAAGGCCTAAACTGACAGCGGTCAATACAGAGCCTTGAACCTCTATGTTATCCGCTGCCTTCAGAAAAGAGTATGACTTCCAGGACAGTTTTAGATTCATAGCATTTAGTGCTGCTAACACTTTAATAATGGTTAATATATATATATATATATATATATATATATATATATATATATATATATATATATATATATATATATCTTATTGAAAATGTTGGAAAATGTTACTTTTTAAATGCATTTCAATAGCAGGCTTGCTTCTTCTGCCTGTCATGTGGTGTATTCACTGTATGCTAAATCAAAGGTCCTGCCCACACAAGACATGTCTGTACCCCTGAAAGAACAAAGAATAACACTGTGGATAACGTATTGCACTGTGTAATAAAATATTGTCCTGAGACAGTAGATAGGAGAGTCTTGAATAAGCAGTGTGTCTCATTTATTTGATGGTTTTGGGTATACATGGGATATATTTAAACATATTTACAGACATCCATTACAGGGAAATCAATGTTTTACAAATGCATAGGAATAAAATTGTCTCTGTTTCTTCTAAGTGATCAGAAGCATCTCTTGTAACACTTCGGATTTTTAATAAAAGGTTATTTTCATAAATGACATTGCTTGCCGTGACACTGAGGTCACACAGCTTCCCAGTGTATTTTGATTATTGGTTCAAGTGGATTTGAGCCGCTTTGATATTTGTCATCCCCAGCTGCATTGTCTCCAAGCCTTGTCTTGCTGTGCTTTCCTACACTGGGTTCCTGTCTTCTGCACAGTGATTAATAAAAAGGGTCAAACAACAAGTCGATGGGTGGCCAAAGGAACAAAAAACTGCTGCCGTTACCTGTATTTCTTAAAAAGTCACTTTGCAATGGGTAATAGGTCATTTTTCCTGTCAAGGGACAGTCCTGCTGGGCATATTTATCAGCTATAAACCACTGCATCTGCGCCCTTTCCAAGGATGATATCAATAATAAATAAAAAGACCTAGCTAAATAATTTGAGCTTTGTCAAAAAAAAAAAAAAAAAATAATCCCTCATCTATATTTAAGTAGTATTGAAGATGCGATCCCTGTGCAGTAACTGTGGGTGGAAAAACAGAATGAAAAGGTGAAACTTAATTTGCACTCTCTTATAAATCTCTTCATTTTTTTAATGCTGTTAACATTTCTTTCAGTTTGTAATCCTTGGCATATTCGCATATTCCCATTGAAACACCTTTTCCTTAAAAATACGTTATTTTTTGCAATTCATTATCTACACAGTTCCTGAATTATCAAAAAGAAAATTATATTTAAGATTCTTTAATATTAACTTAATTTATGTTATTATTATTCATTAAATT
Organism: Acipenser ruthenus; assembly: GCF_902713425.1. NCBI lineage: Eukaryota > Metazoa > Chordata > Actinopteri > Acipenseriformes > Acipenseridae > Acipenser > Acipenser ruthenus. The sequence continues at coordinate 32,737,693 of NC_081204.1, read as the reverse complement.
CACTTGCAATTTGAACCTTAACACCCGTTTATTGTCTTTTTTTTAATTACAGATACTAATGTCCATGTATATAAAAAAATAATAGATGGACTTCAGTGAGTTAAAGGATAATTCCATCTTGGGTTTCTGTGACAGTTTATAAAGTACTCGACCTAACGTCACATAAACCCTAGATGGAATTATTTTCCTGCAACTCACTGAAGCCCATCTATTCTCTCTCTCTCTCTCTCTCTCTCTCTCTCTCTCTCTCTCTCTCTCTCTCTCTCTCTCTATATATATATATATATATATATATATACAAACAATGGTAGATTACATTAGGCACAATTATAAATCACAGTGCAATTATGTTTTATTATTACATGCAATACAAGTATATAGTCAATCTGCTGGAGGTTACTTTTTTTTAATGGTGAAACAAAGTGTTTTGCAAGTTGACATTTTAATACCATACCCAGTTTTTGACGCATTTATTCCTACTCGCTACCCACAATCTGTTTGTCTGATATGTTTCCTCTGCTGTGAGTCCATGTGCTGCTTGTATAACACCAGCTGAGTCACACCCCTGAAGCAGGGTTCAGACGTGGGAACTGTACTCCATGTCCTGATCTCTCACAACAGCTCGGAAGTACAGACACTGTTATTCACAGGCAGGGCTTCTTTTAGCATTTAACATGCAGAAACTGTCAGAATGGTCCCTGTACTTTTAGATGGCTGGATTCCATATACATGTGATTTATTTGTGGATAATATTTCTAATCTGGTGCTCTTGGTATACAGAACATAGACACTATAATGTGTATACACAGATCTGGTGGAGTGGTTAACATGATATTCTTTTTCTAATAGTCCTCAGTGGGTGGGGACGCTAGTGTATGTTGTGGATTTTTTAATAAAATGCCTTGGGTTACATGTCTTCAATAACGTCCACCTCCTCGTGAAAAACAACATACTATATTAATTACTATGACCCGAGTTTACTACCTACCTTATATAATTTTCAACCTGTGTATAACACCCAGAAATTCGACTGAAATTCATAAAAGGGTGCATGATATATCTTGAACATTACGGTATCACTCTTCAAAGTCGTTGTTCTCATTAAACATTTGTAAACTGTCCTTTTATGCAAACCTGCATGATATATACAGAGTTGTTATAAATGATGTTATAGGTAAACAATTCAAACATCTTGAAAATAAAATATTATGAAGTAGTTCAGCACAGCTGTTTTGCTTGGAAACAGCATGGTTAGCACTCAAGCAAAAAATATCAATTGAAGGTTAAACGTGCTGTCGTAATGATGAAGTTGCCTCAATTAAACCCAAGGGGATCAGTAACAAGGACATTGGTTTGTCCATTGTGGGTATCATTCAATCAGGCCAAACTGCATTCGGAAAAGTGATGGCTTAACTCGCACCTTATAGCTTTGTGATGTGTGGATGTATAAAAACGATTTCCTCAAAGGATTATGCGGCTTTATTATTGATAGTGTGTCATAACCAGTCATTGCAACCCACTATAGAAAGCCAGTTTTTCTTGTGCAGTCTGCTGGCATAATTCTCATAGGACTGAGAGAAGTAAAAAAAAAAAAAAAAACTTTACATAGTGATAAGGCAGCATATACAATCACAATTAGATCTGGGCGCCCAACACTGAGTTTCAGGCAGTTGGATTAGATTAGATTTCTTTTCTACAGTATAGATACCACATTGGGGAATCAGATGACACCTGCCCTGCAGCCCAGTCAAATAAACCACAATTACATCTTTTAACCACCGGGTGGTGGTGTTTGCTAGCAAAGCTCCCATATACAAAATTATTGACTTAAGAGAAAATATAAGATATTTTTAGTCATTTATGTTAGTATTTAACATTTGCTATATGTAAAAAAATAGATTACTGGACCAATTGAGACATGCTATTTCATCTTAAGAATATGAATACTTAATATCAGTCGCACTCTCTCGGACCATGGGGAAGTATGAGAAGGGTGAGAACACATGGATCCAAAGAGGAAAGAGGACTAGTAGCTGAGTACTGTCTTCCTATATGCTGTAACCAGGATCACCACAATATGTGTATTGCTATTCACATTAATTCACAAGCTCATAGACCCCTTTAGACCTCAGGAATAATAGGCTATTACTTTAAAACCTTAAAATGTACACAAGCTATACATGTGCTACAGATTTTTTGATTTGTTTACAAATGTCTTTTTTTTATTCAGGCGCTGTAATGGCTGAACTTAATTTCATATGAGAGTGAATCAGACTGTCGTGTTGTACCCCAGCGGATGGGGTAACCTTTTGATAGATAGATGAATACAATCTTAAAGACAGGATTGAGAAGAAAACGGTTAAACAAGGCATGCAGTTGTTTGTCACTAGCTGTGAAAATTATTCAGATGTGAAAATGCAGTATTCAATTATCTGTAATAAAAAAATGACCAATGCAACAAGACAATTCAGCATAAAAAGAATGGCTAGTTGTATCCTTATAATAATATGCCTTTACTGTGCTTGCATCCTTATAATAATATGCCTTTACTGTGCCAGGTTACTGCTGTACATCTCAGCCGTTCTTACTGTCACAGCTCCTGCTCAGTCCTTTGAAGTAATATTAAAAGTATTAAAAAAAGACTTGAATTGGAGCTCACAGATAACAATTGTATGCAGAATGCTCCATAAACTCTTTGTATTCATGCCAGTTTGCAGAATGCTAAAGGTCACCTTCAAGTTCAGTTTGACAGGCATAAAGAAAACCTCAGGTTCAGTCACAGAGCTTCTCCTCTTCTGAATGCAATGCAAGTTCAAGGGAAATGGCCGATGACATGACATGAAGACAGGGGTCCGATACTGCGTCTGGCAGCCAGCGCTCACAACGCTTGCTCTGCGTTGCTTTGATTTTATTTTTTCAGAATTGATAGTGAGTTCGGAGATGTGAGGGGAAGCTTGTTATATGTCTCTGGGGCTTTGCTGATACACATACATCATGTTTTCTGTCAACCCAAAAATGAATACCTTGATTTTAAGGTATAAGGTTGCATGCATCTGGATTATTTTATTGAGAAACAGCTATACTCAGTTATATACGCAGCAAATGTTTCCAAATTACTGGTAGGAGTCGCTGTGATGCAGTAATGCAAGCAGTTTTCAAAGATACTTGAATTATATCTCTGTAGATCTAGTTCCTCGCTGCATTTGGGCCACAGCAGTACAAAAAAAAAAAAAAAAAAAAAAAATTCACGGAAGCCACAGTTCCAGAAATTGCCGGAAAAGAGACAAGTTTATTGGGAAATCCTGAAAGTTACATTTCGTCTGGGTCACACTGCATCTATAAATAATAAAATGGACATGCCCAGAGAGAAGAGAAGAGGTATCCTGAGGACTGGATGAATCACAAACTGCATGCATACAAACTGACAGTCATCTTATCATCTAATACAACTGAGACCATTTTCAACTGAGCATCACCATTACAAACCAAACACAAATCGAATCTCATTCATATGGAAAAGCTGAACTCTTTTTCAAAATAAGAAGAAGAAGAAGAAGAAGAAGAAGAAGAAGAAGAAGAAGAAGAAGAAGAAACTGTGCTGCAGCATATCCATGTTTCTAAATGACTAACACTTCTTACTCTATGGAGTTAAAAGGAGTTTGATGATGGGGAGGAATAGTTTTGCTAAAGTCTGTAGTTATTCCCTCAGTGTAATCATGCTGCTCACAACAGATGTTTGGGAGAGACTGAAGAGTTTTGTAAGTTTTTTTGCAGCATATGTTAAGCATAACATTCTGACATTTTGACAGGAGGTTTTCCAGATAGCGTCTGCAGCGTTTCATTTACACATCAGTTGTTGCAACAACTGAATTAAATAAATATATATATATATATATATATATATATATATATATATATATATATATATATAATTATATATATATATATATATATATATATATATATATATATATATATATATATATATTATGTATTTATTCATTCTTTAACAGGAGTAAACCCATTGAGACCGAGGCGTCTTTTACAAGTGTCCAGGCAAGATGACCAGAAACAAAGCGCAGTAATTTCACATCACTAAAAACAAGAACATCACTTTAAAAGACCATCTCATCATACATTCAATCTGGGATCAGAAACATTTACACTTCCATCATTCTATAATGACTACATACCATACAAACAATACATATTTAGATAAAATGTCTATTAAAATAACATTTACAAACTAACATGCACATACTGCTACTGTGACTTCTAGATTGCATTAGAGGTAAAATAAAATAGAAAAAGAACAATAAGGATATAGAGAGAAATGGCAGATGACAAGATACAGCAGACATATAAAAGCAAATGAAGAATTATAAACATTTAAAATACACAACCAACTAATACACAACACATAACAACACAGAAACATCTCAGAACAGTTCCAGAACTGCCAGTGTCCTGACATGATTGCCGCACACGCTGCCACTCACAGTGGCAGGGAAGATGAATCTGTAGCAATCTCTCAAGGACAGGTAGCGATCTGCCAATAACAGTGGGCATTTAGTATAGGAACCTTGGCAAGAACAAACTAGTTACCCAAACTCTCAAGACAGTCTTATTGCAGCCAAATATTGTAGCATCAACCCCAGCAACTCAGTCTGATTGCTGCACAATACATTGAAATTACCATTATGAAGAAACATTATATATATATATATATATATATATATATATATATATATATATATATATATATATTCAAAACATTTTGCTCTGTAAAGCTCAGTAAAGATCAGTACTAATCTTCAATGAACTTACCTCAAGATAACATAAGGTAGTCCCAGATCAGTGCTAGCCTGGATCTATCAAACCGGATCATATTGTACTAATCGTGAAATGATGGAAAGGTGCATATAACTTGGATTTGACTTTCTCTTTAAAATATAATCTAACAGTTTTTCAAGGTTTTCACTCACTGTTTTACTCTGCATAGAGAGTACTGAAGAAGGCACACATGTTTTAATTGCAAGACATGCATACAGTAGGCCACTGTGTTAGGGCAATCCACAGTTACTTCTGTTAGCTGTTATTACCTACTTAATGAGGCATTACGTTGTTTACAGCACAGAGAAAATCAAGGGTTAGTCAGCACCTCATTAAACCTTAAACTAAAACTGAAACTGCTGACTAAAATACAGAAAATAAAGAAAGAAAGAAAGAAACATTGTAGATATTTAATTAGATTCATAAAGAGTGCTTTTAGGTGACTTTTACAGCTAGTTTCACAGACCCTGATTAAACACTAGGTAGTCCAGAATTAGTGCTAATCAGGGTCTGTGAAACCAGCCATTAGACTTGCTCCTTGGTACAAGATGATTTTACTGAAAAACTGTACATTTTCACAGATTTTGTCATATCCCATGTTTTCCCCATGCTGATAATACAGTATGACTTGCTTTTTATGGCTAACCGTGGGTTTTATGATGCTTTACCCGAGTTATGACTTAGATTTAACTTTTAATATACTTTATATTATAATTTACCACTTAGTATTACAACAAGTGACTTTAGGAGACCACAGAAAACTAAGATTGAAAAATAGGTGCTAATGTTAGAGGAAAGTCTTTGATTTGTTCTGTAACTGCAGATACAATTATGCTAATGGGAATAGCAACTGCACCCTTGTTCCTCATCCTCGGCCTTATGTGATCGCTACAGTGTCTGCTGCCGCCCTTCACCCTGTCCACCTTGAAGCTATACCAATGAATAATAATAATAATAATAATAATAATAATAATAATAATAATAATAATAATAATAATAATAATAATAATAATAATAATAATAATATATCCAGACAACCACTCAAATTCTGGATAACTCTCGTTAAACAGGTGCCACACATGAGGAAACATTACCTTTTAATTTCACAGGACCGTCAGGCAATGTTTTCACACACGGTCGTCATCTCTAATGCTTCTAAATATTCAAGGAAAGGATTTCGATACATAAATATCCCAAATGTACTTTTATGTAAGTGTTGGTTGAGTTGTTTGTTTGTTTTTCCCCATTAAGTAAACTGAATTGTGTTTAACATTAATTGCCAACAACTGTATAGAAATTTATTTCCTGCACAGACCTTTAGATCGCACGTCTCTCAAACAACTCAGCATAGCTGCAGTATGCATTTACCAAAACATACTAAAAGTATTTTTCATACAAAAACATGGCTTTTAGGTTCTTTAGTTTAGAGATATCTCCCACACATTTGCAGATAAACTCATACCTGTGCAGCAGTGCATCAGCTCGCTCTCTCGGCTTCATTTTGTCCGAGGTCAGCACTGATTACCATCCGGCTAATGCTCCTGACTCGGTGCTCTCAAAGTGGCAGTGCGTATAATTACAAGTGTATATGAATAAAAGGCCAGTAACTGGAGCACAGCAATTAGTGCATTATGCCCGTATCCCATGTCCCTGAAAATAGACCTGAATACAGCACAAAAAAGCCTGAGTGATCTCACAGATTTGCAGAATCTATGCTGAATAAACTTGACTTGTGGATGCACAATCTTTCGGTACGGATGCAGCAATATAATTACGCTATACTTAAGTTGTTTTGTTTAGAATCATCCTACATATTTATTTGTTTCCTACCTTTCTTCTGTGTATATATTCATATATATGTTAATGCAGCACTAGCAACAGGGTGGATATGAAATGCAACCAAATTCACTTTACCCCGGTCCCATCAATGCTTCATACCCAAGTGGTACTGTCCAGGTTAGTATGTGCCATTCTACGAAATTAATGGTAAATAACTATTAATAAACTATTTCTGTCCACTACTTTCATGCTTATCAGGAGTTGATAGAACATTGGAGATTCTGTTTTCAGAAGCTTGTGGTCAATGGCCTTTAAGAATTCCTTTAAATATTCATGCTTGCATACATATTCATGCATGCACCCTGTGGTAGCGCTTATGACAAAGTGTCAAATCAGATGTATTCACTTTGAGTTTCAAGAGATTGTTCTTGGTTCAAGTGGGAGGATGCTTTGGGTAAGGTCAATAAAAGTATTACAAAGACCTTCCTGATGGAACGATAGACTCTGGAAGATCTTTGTGTCCCCTGTGGAAGTTGTCTGTAGATGTTATGTTGGTAAATCCATGATGTGGGATTGATGACCCCTAGCAGTGAATGAGCAAGGAGCTGGGGGAGTTTCCTTTTGCAGAGACCACTGCAAACTTGCACATTCATTTATATTTTAGATTCAGACATACCATGTTGAGATGAAAACATTCTAAAGCCTGGAAAGAAGTAGATGTCAAATTTAAACAAAGCAGAAATCCAATCTAATTTTGGTCTCAGTGTTGTCCTGTTTTCAACACCACTAAAAGCCATATTGATTCATTGTTTTCGTCAGTGAATCAGAAGACAAAGCACACGCCTGTTTGACAGATATACATGTTCTAAACCTGTTATTGCAAGACATGATTTTAGAGAGCTTTACTAGACCTCTATGTGTAAAAGCAGCGTTAAACAAATAACATCAACATAATAATACACCAGTGCTGCAGTGACATCTGATCGAGCTGCCTCAGCACACAGTGGATCAGGTAGTCTATGGGGTTCAGAGTAAAGGGACAGCAAAGGAAGTGTGCCTTGTCACAAAGAGCCATGGGGACTCCATTCACACCTCATTTATTCCAAAGCACTAAAACGCTGTTTCACACTTGTATCCTACACCTCTGCTCACACGTGACTTATTCTTACTGGCAAGAACCTGGGCTGTAGGTTAATAAACTGATCAAGTTAAAACAGAAATTATACTGCAAGAGTCTCTTTTAAACTTGTAGTCATTTTGTTATTACAGCCATGTTTTGTATGCATGTTTAACAGCTGCTACAGATGACTGCCCATTCCACTAGCTAATCTTGAATTGACCTCTTTAAGGGCATTAGAGCATTAAACAGGCCAATAAGTACTGCATGCATTGAGCAGTCAGAATGTGCTTGAATATTCTTTTTTAGAAGGCAAATTAACCCTTGAGTTTAGGGATCCTTTAAGTTTGAACAGTCAATGCATGGATTAATTTAGCCCAACCTTAGCCTGCCTCACTTCTTTGTTTTTGGCAAAATATTAAATATGTACCATTTTTAATTTAGGACAGGCTGTTGTCCACTGAATACGTTTTTTTTATGACAGACTATACTGTATGTAGTGCACACCTCTACACCCCTACACTGTGCAAGCCACAATAGACAAGATGTTCCATAATACATGTTTAACAACTGTTAGACACTGTCTTTAGTGTTCTTGGTAACCTAGGTAAACAAAACAAAAACAAAGTGCATGGATAGCAAATCATATTAAGAGGAACAAAATCGCAACATAAGACCTATGCACTCTTAAAATATTGTATTTTATTTGTATTATAGTTCATTTTGTTATTTGGTATAGCATGTGGGCAAGCATAATGATGTAAGACATTAGTTCAGCCATCTGTTATATAACATCAGTAATGCATCTATAAATGTGTTATGAAGGATCTTGTAAACAATATTAGACAGCTACTACTACTGGTAATAATATATCTGTGCAGTTTTATACAAACATTTAAACTAAGTAATGTTTAAGAAACTTTACACTCATACTAATGTGTCAATAAAATATTATTGTAATAAACTGTGAAAACCTTAATAACACATTATTTTATATAAGTGGATACTTAATCTAACATGTGACCAAACTTTAATACATTTCAACCTAAGTGTCAGTACTTGTGTGACTGTGCAATGATGAAGTCTTAGCACAATGTGCATGCTCCAGAGTACTGTACATTTAACAAGGGCATGCTTTTTGATTCTTCTATTTCTACACCAGTTCTGTTTTTATTATACATATGAGCTGAAGATATAAAGGGGGGTGAGCCTGAAACTGGCAGGGCCAAGGTTTGCCCAATGCAAGCTGCTTTAGTATGCACATCACATCACGACAGCTCTACTGCAGGGAGCAAGCAGTTTATCGAGCAAGCGTGCAACCTCAGAGCCAGGAGACACACTTCACTACTGTGCCTCCAGCCTGCTCTGCAAGGAGCACGAAGAGCTGTAGCGAGACTCACAAAGAAGCACTTTCCTTAACAAGTGGGAGAAAGGTGGGAGCACATACATCCTCTCTCAGAAACTGGGAAGAAAAGACTGCTGCCAGTGTTACCGACTGTGAGAAGTAACAGCTTGTACCAGGTAGGAAGCCCTTTCTGGCATCTCTTCTAATTGTGTTCAGTTCTGCCACTGCACTGTATGGTAATATATCAGTTCGCCATATCTTGTGGCTAATGGCCACAATATATATATATATATATATATATATATATATATATATATATATATATATATATATATATATATATATATATATATATATATAATTGTTCGCTTTTCTTTTTTTTATTGTGTCAGTGACAGTACTGTTTTACATTATTTCAAATACGTACTTACTTTCAGAACCATCAGCTGTTATATTTAAAGTTCATTCAAAGTAGTTTGCTGATACTCACTCAACTTTTTTCCACAGCGGGAGGTTTGCAGACTGTGAGTGTGAACTCTAGTAGTGCATTAGTATGGATAGTGTATATGGTTGCAATACAACACGGACTGGTTTGAATATCAATAATATATCTGCAAGGCAGTATGTCATTATAATTTTCTAATTGCTCAGATGATGACACCCATCCCACCACACAAACAGTATGGCTTATCGGACTGCTATTTAATTGAAATCGTGACTGAGGATGTATAAAAATATCAAGGGGAGGGCTTAGGTCGGCCAGGGTGTCCTCAGCTCACCACACACCTGTGACCCCTGTAGACTGTCCGGGCGCCTGCAGGCCTGCCTGCTAACGGCCCAGAGCTGCGCGGTCCTCCGACGCTGTAGCACTGAGGTAGCTGCATGGCAGGGCTGCAGTGAAAAGAAGTAGACAGCTGACGGCACACGTTTCGAAGGACGCATGTGTTCGTCTTTGTTTCTCCCGAGTCAGCATGGGGGTTGCAGCGATGAGCCAGGCTTACAAATTGGGCATTTCAAATTGGGGTAAAATACAATTGGCGATTCCAAATTTAAAAATGAAAGAAAAGTGCAAGACAGTGACACCAAGTAGACACAAGTAAAGGAAGTATATCTTTAAAGATGCATAATCAGTGCTCCAACAATTTCCATCAAGTCGTTGGATGAAAGTGGTATGGGCATGTTTTCTTAACTTCAGGTTTCATGAAAGCTTGATTTTCGGTAAAACAAAATCAACCTTGAACTGTAATAGTCATTATAAAATCATTTGGCGCTCTTTCTATTTAATAAAAGGGAATCGCACATTATGAAACTATATATATATGGTATAACTTAGGCAAGCAGACAGAAACTGTTCTTTATGACAATGAAACCGCTATCTGCTGAGAATCTGGTGCCACCTCATTGACCTGAGATACATTCAATAAATCACATTAAATTTTATGTGCAGTAAGGGAGTTAATCTATGTATATTGCTATCATTAAATGCTCATATTCTTCATGGAATTTTGTGTTATTTCCCCAAAACTAATCAGCAGCTACACTAGCTTTGTCTGGTCAAGCAGAGATACACCACTTTCATTTCTGTATAATTAAAGCACAAGCATATTTAAGACTGATGACTGATGAACACTATTTCATTTACTTCACATGATGTACTTCATCTAATTTAATTCACTGATTTAAGCCGCTCCTTGACAAGAATCTGAGCCGCAGTAAAACGGCAATGAAACATCACCTGCTGACTCACACAATTTTAACATCATATACCCACTCTAAAGTTCTTTTTTTTCTTTGATTTTTTTATTATTTTTATTTTTGTTATTTGCACATAACGCATTTAATAAAACATGAATGTATTTAATTTGAAGCATGAATGAAGATATTTCCTTAATGACCTTTTTCAACAGCAGATTCTCCGGCATTTTAATTTATTTACATTTAATTGGTACAAAGTGCCTCGCCCATCAAATGCGACAATACTACTATCAAATAAGTATTTAATTTTCTTTAAAATTACATATTTAATCTGTCTTTGTAACATTATAGTTATAGTAAGAAAATAAAGGCAATAGATTCTTAATGGGTTTCAACTGAATATCATAAGAATATGACATTCAAAAGAGATTCATATGGATGACAGCCATGATAGCAGGTTAGAACCCCATGCTGCTTGGGGATGCATAATTGCCATTTGTTTATAAATAGTTTACTACATAATCACTAACCACTAAGACAGTTTGGTAGTTGTTATTGGCTACTAAACTATAGGCATCCGTTAAATATCACCAATCAGTACTGGAACTCGTCAGAAGTGCCATTAGATAAAGCATGGTAAAATACAGCACATTGACTGGAAGAAAGGATCACAGTCTGTATGTCAATCAGGAAGCAGAAGGAACATTCACCTACCTGGACAGCATTTGTGTCAAAAACAATATTTCCAAATGGGAATTTCATTGAGGAACACTCAGGACTATGATATTAAACTTTCTATAGTGAGTCTTCATGAATTTGAATCTGCTGTTTCACATCACATGAGTAGTATCATCAGAGTTCACAGAATAATGCTTTGTATTACGATTAATGCACCACAAACAAAATACACTAGAGCAGCCAGTCAGTGCTGTGCACCATGTATTTCTAATACTTATTCCAGAAGCAAACAGAGCACGCAGTTCTTTAAAAATAAATTCATAAAGATTATGACAGCCGAGAGACTTCTTTGAGTTTTTGTCTTCCTTTTCAAGTGCTTTGTGACCGATAGCTCTCTGTGAAGTGTGACTCTGTTGTGTGTAGTATTCATAACACATTTACTTGATAGACAAAATTAGCTGCTAAACAAAACAGAAATATGTATGTTTATCCTTGGTTCCTAACTGAGTTTAGCAGCTTCATTTATTAGTGAACACTATGATAAAGACACTGTTGAACAATCAACTTTTGAGCTGTTACTTATGAATGCATTGGATTATACTCGCTTCATATAATATTAGTTTTGTCTAAGCTGAAGTAGTCTATTTTATTGACCTAAGCAGAGGTGGATATAAAAAAAAAAACATTTAACTCCTGATGCTGGTGTGTGTGTGTGTGTGTGTGTGTGTGTGTGTGTGTGTGTGTGTGTGTTTCTCCCAGAAGTAATAAGATCACACTTGTCAACATCTTTAAATACAATGAAAAAATACAGTGAAAACACCTACTGTGTAGATCATTAAAAAACACTGCATATATGCATGGTTTTGTGACTTTGTTGTAATTTGTGTTTAACAAGGATATTTGTCTCCTTTTCCATGTCATTTGACATTATTTTAACAGTGCTGTTTCTTCTAATATGATAATCAGTCAATGAGGAATTCCGGTGTCTCACGGTTAAAGAGCAACCGTAAAAGATGAATACTAAAGCACATGCTAAAAACAGAAAAGGCAATGATTAAAACTATTGCCGTGACATTAAAGTCAAATGCTAAATAGGGCCCTTGAGGTAACTGGGTGTTTGAATATTCAAATAGAGTGAAAAGTGAGGACTTGGGATTTACAGCTTATGGCCCATCCACAAAACCTAAATAATGCACTGTCATCAAGTTTTGAAAATTGGATTTTTAATGAAGTTGGTGGCAATCACATGGTTTCAATGTGTGTTGCTTGTTTATTATATAGGTAGTGTGAATATGGTATTAGAAAGGAGTACAGGAGTACTGAAATAATGAGTTAAACATATTATATAATAGCAATATTATATAATATGTAAAGCAAAATCACAGGTCACATTTCTGTTGTAAGTCATCAGGTAGGGTTTATTTTAATGTTGCACTAATTAGCCAATCATATAACTATAATATCAGGTATGTCTGACAACACTCACTTTATCTAAAGGGCCTAAAACTTCTCATAAATTGATTACAAATGTCGGCTCTCCTTTTACACGTTCAACCCTTTACTGTAGAAGAGCTGTGCTGGAAACGGTTTTCTTTTTTCTGTCAACCTAAACCTTAAGGATTCTCAATTTTCACAAAGGATTCACAAAAGATGAAAGACCTTCACTGCATAATCCTGAAAAAGAATGGGTGCCTGTATAAAACCATCTGATAAGACAGAGACAGGGCCTGAAAGGAAAATCAAACCCTAAATCCAAGTGGGAATGGGACAACTTTGTAATTCCACTTCATACAACTCTCTGACAACAAGGTAGCATTGAAGAGCTGAACAATATTATTCATTGTGTTACAGAAGGCTGTAAGCAACATGTGGCATACCTCTGAATAAACCATTCATGGTGTCTTTTTTATGTTTCGACTTTCAAAGCTCTCTTCAATTTTCTCCTTATGGATTGATTTATCATACTTCCAAAGTTTCTTCTTAATAGAGCTGTCATTGTCAGATTCAGTAACTTTAAAGTAACTGATTTACCTTCATTCAGCTAACTGCATTCACCTTGTATCTAGGTCACCATCTTAGCTCTATCCCATGTCAAAGTTGATTGGAAATCACTTAATCATTTAGATCTGAACGCTGCTGGGATCCTATGTATAATACAATTGAAAGTGAATGCAACCTGCTAAAGCAATTTTCAAAACGTCTATTCCCCTGCTCCTAGACCCCTTAATATTCTACAGAAATCATTATCTGCGAGTGCAAGGAAATGTTACGTTCTTGTCCTTCAAAGGGCAAGAACAATTCCCTGTTAAATGTATTAACATAGACTGCTACCAGAGTAGATATTTATTGATAACATCTTCATTATTAGAGCTAGAGAGAAAGAAATGCTAATGGCTTTGCAAGTTTGGTTGGCAGGGCTTATTAAACACCTCACTTTGTAATCACATGCCTGCACACTCTATAAGATTATAGCTGCCAATCTGGCACAATGCAGTGTCTAAGAAAAGAAACATTTCAGTTTTATATGTTGCTTTGGAATTGACAGGCTTTCATTCGTTTAATTTTTTTATGGACCATAGAAAGGCATTTTTCTTTTCTGAGTCAGATCTTATGTTATTTCTATATCTATCTCTCTCTCTCTCTCTATCTATCTCTCTTTATATATATATAAATAGAGAGAGATTCAGCTTTATAATAAAACAACACATTATTATATAAGATGCATCAAATGAAAAATAACATGCAAAAACAAATTTTATAGTTTGACTAATGTATTTGGGCAATCAACATATTTCGTATGAAACCCATTAATTGCTAATTATTGACAATAGTCATGATTGAAAACCAACACCTGATGACAATTACAGAATAAATAAATAAATGTAGAAGGATCAATGAATGCTGCAAAATATCAAGACATTTTGCACTCTTATTTGTTATCCAGTGCTAGAAGGCTTATTGGATGGAAGTTTGTATTCCAGCAGGATAATGACCCCAAACATTCTGCAAAGTCTACAAAGGAATTTTTGTAAAAAAGGAAGATTACAGTTATGGATTGGCCATCTCAGTCCTCAGACTTGAATCCCATCGAGATGTTGTGGATTGACTTGAAGGCTGATGTTGCAAAAAGGAAACCAAAATCGATTGCAGAACTCAAAGCTGTATATGTTGAAGAATGGACAAAAACATCTCCAGAAAGATACCAGGAACTGGTTTCAAAATACAAAAAAAAAAGACTGCAAGCTGTAAAGGAAGCAAAGGGTGGGCACACAAAATACTAATGTAAGGGAGCCCAAATACTTTTCTCAAAGTATGAAATTAGTTTTTGCATCTTATTTTTCATTTTATGCATGTTATGTTATAATTTGTTGTTTTATTATATATAATTTGAAAAAGGAAAACTGCTGTGTAACAAAAGGTGCAAAATCAAAAAGAAATAGATAATGTAGGTATACAAATATGTGAATAATTTAAAGAAAAAAAAAACTATTATATCAAGATGTTTCGGACTACAAGTCCTTCTTCAACTGGTTTACATATATATATATATATATATATATATATATATATATATATATATATATATATATATATATATATAATCCAAATTCAGCTACTACTATGACTACTATGGCTAATAATAGCTGGCTTTCTAAGTATATTCCCTCCTTTGTTCAATGTATCTGTGTTCTACTTTGTTTTAGTGTTCTATCATGGATATGTAAACACATATTGCTATAATGCCATTGTGAAAACATTTGTCATATGTATTAACTTTATTTATTTATGCATTCTTAACGTACCTTGAGCTTGACCTTGAGAAACACACATCCATTTCACATGAGTGCCTCTGAGAAGGACAGGCTATCATTGGTTTGGACGTTTGGGCCTGCTGCCCATAAAGGACAGAGCTCAGACCCCCGTGTTGCAGGTGATGTGAGAGGTATGGATCTCCAGAGAGAACAGCTGGCCCTGAGGCAAACCTAACACTCAAACTTCCCAGAACCCCTATATCAGCATGACTTGTGCTTTAAATCGGAACAGCAACTTGCCATGATCAAGGCCTGAGGAAGGAGGCAAACTGTACTTTCCTCCATTTGCATGCAGAAGTGTCTTTAGAGGGGAGGATTTTATTTTTCTGACTTTTACAATGGAGTACCCTTCCTTAGGATCTGCAGAAAGCAGCCACCCTGTGTGTGTCGTTTTGCATCTTGCCCTTGCCTTCATATAGTGTTAAAAGTCGTTGACAAATCTACAGTATGTGTTTTGGAACATCTCATTAAATTAGCTGTTAGCCTTAAAAGGTCCAAGGCCATAAATGATGAGAAAAGGCAAGTCATTATGATCCTAATAAGCATTGTGCTGTTCCTTCATTTCTAAATCTTTACTGTTAATTGATTAATAATGGCGTCAACATGGAAACAACATGAAATAACTTAGTATTTTATCTCCTTAGAGGAATATCTTCATTATACTTAGCCATTGCACAAAACGGCCCTGGCACATATTAGAAACTGTTTTCTCATTCAGTTCCGTATCATAAAGTGACTCAGTGGGTAACAAACCCCTCACTGACTTGCAAGTACCTGTGTTGGCAGGGTATTTTGCATCACCTAATAGTTTTCTTTTGTCTGACAGTTTTAGATACCTAAGAGTTGGAATTAAACAAGATTGATGTAAGAATGTAATTGTGGTTGTCAAAGACCCTTGTTGATCAAGGACTTTCACAAGATACAGTATATGTATCTTGTGCAGCAGTGTGGAGTAGTGGTTAGGGCTCTGGACTCTTGACCGGAGGGTTGTGGGTTCAATCCCCAGTGAGGGACACTGCTGTTGTACCCTTGAGCAAGGTACTTTACCTAGATTGCTCCAGTAAAAACCCAACTGTATAAATGGGTAATTGTATGTAAAAATAATGTGATATCTGTATAATGTGAAATAATGTGATATGTTGTAACAATTGTAAGTCGCCCTGGATAAGGGCGTCTGCTAAGAAATAAATAATAATAATAATAATAATATGCTCTTGAGACAGTTTTCTCTCCATTGTTTTCTAAGCAATACAATGTGTGTGTATTTTTTTCTGAAAAACTGGCATTTCTATTGGAATGGGGTATACATTTCTATTGGAATGGGGTGTACATTTCGTAATGTAAACCAGATTCTAAAGGACAGCTGAATACAGGTGGTATACGTACAACGGTTACTGTAATTGGTTGTAATGTGCTTATTTAAAATTCATTTTTGGCATCCAACAAATACAAATTAGAAACGGCATACATTTAGATAATTAGTGGCCAACAACAAAAGTGCCCCTCCTGCCTGCTATAAATGATTTGAAAGATAACCATTTATTCCAATTGAGTAGTCTCCAAAGACTGTAACAAAGTTCTGCTAATAAAAAGAGACAGGAACCGAATATTGAGAATGAAAATAATTTCAGGATCATTTATTAAAAAAAAAAAAAAAACAACACATCGTACTGCAGTTTTAAAAGTCAGTTTTCTGTTTTATTTAGGCATTGTAGTTACATGTCTTTCAATGGCGCATCTACAGTAGCAATGTCACTGATGGTGATTCTCCGGCACGTCATCCTAAGACTGTCTCATAATTGCTTGCCATCTGCTGCAGTCCACAGGATGAAAGTGCACTTTTAAAAGGGGGCATTTGGCAAGCATATCATACTCATAAAAAATATGCACCACATCGGCGAGACATTGTTACAAATCTGAACTAGCTAGTTTTGTTGGAGATAGTCAACTTCAGATTACATATTCAGTGTGGATTCTGTCAGGTTTATTACATTTCCCCTCTTCATTTATCCTTAGTTTTAGCACCTGCGAGCAGATACATTAAATTGACCGTTTTACTGCATGTCTAAGCAAGTATAGGTTGTTCCATTCATCAAAATGTCACTGATCATAGTGCGCTAAATTAGCCATGTGTTTTCTGTAGTAAAGATCTGCCAATATAAATACCTGCAGGCAAAGATGTTTGTCTGTTAAACCCAATACGAGGGCGTTCTTGGGATTCTATATTCTGTGGCTATCCAAACAAAATGTGTGAATTTACAGCTGGTTAAAAAAAAAAAAAAAAAAAGCTACAGTCTTAGAAAACAAAGCAGTAAATATACGTAAATTGCACACCAGTCAATTGTACATAAAAGCCTTGGTCATAAATACAGCCATTTGATGAAAAAAAGAAACCTTGGTTTGCTGTTCTTTGAATCACTGGACATTCAGATATACAGTATATTTTGTATTTAAAAAAATGTTTAAAAAATATATCGTAGATAAATAATCTATATGAAGAAGACGAATCAGCCTGAATTTCCAAAGACCTGTAGAGCCTTTCTAGATGAAAGACATTTGAGTTCTTCCTTGATGTTGCACAAAGAGGTTCTAAACCAACAGTCTCTGCGCACAAGATTCACTGTTATTTTTATACCTTGAACTGTCAAGCTCTAATGAAATCAGGCGTCTTTATTGTAACAGATCATTCTTCCAACTGAGTTAGCCAGCTCTGTAACAAACACGACCGAGACAGAAAAAAGAGAGTTAAACAAGGTGGGGATTTTTCTGTATGTTTTTTTCAGTAATCTTTTCCCACTGGAAGAACAATATCTGGTTCTAAATCACTGCTATTTTTTTTCCGAACTGGAACTTTCCAGGATGTGCACACAGCTGTTTGTTTCGATGACTTAGTAAGCTCAGTTGTAGTCTGTAAAGGGCCTGAGCAGTTTAACTGAATTATCTGTAGCAGTAGGTGTCAGATGCTGTCTCTGTGGGCCTTTCATTCCTTTAAGGAATAAATAAATAAAAAACCATAGCGAACAAAGATTAGTGCAAAAGTAAGGATAAATAAGCCACATTGTTCCAGTTTACTCTGGGGGTTTAGGTAACCTTTGAAAAATGAATCTCCAATAGGCTTTGTTGCTTACCGCTTGCTGTGACTATTCACTGTCTGGCACAAAAGCCTAGATTCACACCACGAGAGATCTGCCTCATGGACCACAACTAAGCAAGATATGACACCTCCTACTGGGAACTTTGTTGTGTTCGCTGCTTAAATAATGACCTTTTCCTGTTGTGCTTCCAGTTTTGCTTAGAGCAGTGTTCCTATAGTAAGGGGATGTAGTAATTGAATACAACATTGCTTTCTTCAAAGCATTGATTTTTTTTAACATACATCCTGCAAAAATAAATACTGTGACCTTTCTATAATATTGACAAAACCTAGTCAAATAAACATGGTTGCTTATGCTAGAGGTGGCTGATCTCACATTGTATCTGCTATGTATGATACACCTCTTCTATAGTCTTTACCTTTGAAGGAGTTTTGTCTATCTAATGGAAATAATGCACCACCTTGACATACAGCGAGGTTAGTTTAATTAACTTTATAGACAGTGACAAAGCTCCATATTGCTATGAAAATGTTCCTCAACCATGTTTAGTTTGACACTGTTCTACATGTTCTCCCATAGTTTAACCTTTTGTGCACTCTGCTTCAGCAGAAAGTTGATAGTATTTGTTTTCCCTCAGGCTGAGGTAGCTGGTGAGAGTTTGCAATAAGAAAGCTGTGTTGCCTGCTGATCATAGCAGCCGCTTGAGAGCCAGGGGAATTCAAAAGCCAGATCTGCCACTAAATGACATGGTAACCGAGAGTTAAACCATTTCAATACCACAGTATGTGCCTCCATCCCTACTGCAGAACTTAAAACACACGGTGCAGCATCTTAACTGGGCTAGCCCTGGGTAAAAAATAACTGGTGATTCCAAATTTAAAAAGAATATAAAAAAAAATAAAAATCTGAGCCAGGTTTTGATACAGTGCTCCCCCTTTATAAGGCAGCCCTTTATACTGCAGAACAGGTTACAAGGCAGTACGGTCATGGCCCCCATTTGCCCCATACTGCCATTACACTAACACTAGTATTCTCGTTATAAGGTGGAACACAAATAGCACAAATAGTCTCTCAACTATGGATCCCGACTACAGCATTACAAAGGGGGAGCATTGTATGTATTATTTATAAGACACCCCAATATGGCTGCTCTTCGGCTTTGATTGAAGACTTTGCTTTCACTGCACTTACAAACCAAACCAGCTGTGAAAGATGCAAGTGTGTATTTTGCATTCTGAAAAGCTCTGTCGGTTTGTGCTTACCACAAGGCAAATGGCTTTGCAAGTTGGTGCTACAATCTATCAAGCAGCCACTGTGACAGCTTTCTTTGCTCTTAACATTTTTGTCATGAATAGTTAGTTTACAGGACTTGACTTTTTGTTTTTCCAATCAAGCTGCCTGCATTTGCAGATATGAAAAACAGGGTTATTTTGGTACGTTTATAAACCAAGCATGTTTTAATCATTTAAGTTGGGCTGCTTATTATTCACAACTAAGGATGCATATCCCCACTAGAGGGATATGGTGGAGGCAGGCAAGCGTACGGGAGTCAGAGCGTCCATCTGTCTGTCCGCTTATTCATGGAAGAGGAGCAAGGGCTGTGAGGAGTAAGCCCTGGGACTTGAAATAGGAATTCTGTGCTTGTGACTTTAGGAAGATGACATGCTTTACATAGAAGTTACATAGTAAATCAATGTGTACTTACACATAATTACAGTGTTATTATACATAGTTATAACGTTCGTAATGTGTAAATCTTGCACGATACAACCCTAACCCTTTTCTGATACAATTGTGCATTTACATATATCATGTAAAAAGATGTACACATTAAGTACATTGCACCTATGCATAATAACACTGTAATTATATGCTATGCATGTTACATTGTAACATGTATGTACTAAGTAACTACTGTGTAAATACACAGTAATTAGAGACACTTAATGTAAAGTGTTACCGTTTTGAGCCAGGCTTGGCCTGCATTTAGCCATGATAGCTTCAACCTTCAAAAGAGATACAGAAGAATGGATTTCAGTAGCTGTCAACAGATCAAGCTGACATGTTGTCTCCCAGAAATAATCAATAACCAAAACATATCACAAAGGTGCCAGAATGGCTAGCAGTGTCAGTCCCTGACTCTTTCATGGAAGTCAAGACAGATCTGAATATAAATCAAAATATGACATTACCCGTAGCTACCCTGTACTCACACTTTTGTTAGATTAATTAATGATATGATCAGGAGTATAACTGAGTTAAATGCTTGTTGTAACGTAGTGAATATCAATATATTGTAAATTCATTGTAACTATAGTACATGTATTTAATGCAACAGTATTTCGTCCTAGGTGTCTAATATCAAGGACTAAAACTGTGTCATGAAACAAACATGATCCAAACAATTAGTTTAAGGAGTTTTAAAAAAAATGCATTCACCTTTTAAATGAAGACATCCCTTTTAATAGTTTACCACAGTAATTGTGCTCAGTAATGTTGGGTGCTTACTTATATACTGTACCATGTACTGACCAGCTCCCAGTGTTTTTGTACAATGCTTTTCTCATGGAACGTCACAATACCCTTTAAGGAATATTGGGGTACAATGCAATGATCTAAACGGTGGTGACTCTCAATACTGTTGTCATTTAAATAATAAGAACAGGACCCAGCAGTACACTAAGAGACTCACATGCACAGTTAGATGTTTGATTTTCATAACCTTGGTATACAAAAAAGCCCTGTATATTAATAGTGGCAGTTTTACTAAAGGTCCTCATCCTATTTAGATCAATAGAAGGTTGCTTAATAATAATGCTGCAACCCTTGGCATTCAGAAGTACAGAATCTGGAATTTATCCCCATATTTATTTTATAATTTTATGCAGGGTTAACGTTGGGTTAATGAGTTTTAAATCATATAAAAAGCATTCATGTACCCCAAGACTTCTATGTTAGAGATTGTATTGAATATTTTGATGTGCATACAATATTTGATACATGCATTCATTTCAAATCAAGTATTGCCGGTTCTGCTATTTATAATGACTTGGTTCTGCTTCACCCATCTTATTCACACTTTCTTGTTTTTATCCATTACTTGGTAGAAATATGCAATACAACATGTTTTAAAATCCCCAGTTCAGGTGCATGCCTCATTAATTTGGGAATTATTCTATAAACAAGGAATCCTGTATAAAACAAAGAGCTCATCAGCTACTCCCTTCTGCAAGCAGAACTTTCACCCACAGAACTAGTTTAGTGTGTTACCGACATTCATCTTGATTTGATGCCATCAGTATATGCAGAGGTAAATGTGCTTGCTTTTATTGAAGCTTTTCCTTACATTGCACATTGGAGTGGAAAACAGGTGACTGCTGCACACCGTTTGTTTTGAAATGAAGGTCAGATTTCACAAAGTCCTACTGCAGCACACAAAGATGCTGACTGTTTTAGTCTATGATCCCTATTGTGGTCTTGCCAGAGAAACACCTGTCAGTGGTACCTACCAACAAGTAAAAATTGCACTAAAGAATCTATGTTCTTTCTAAGATCTTTTCAAGACCTTGGCATGCTTTTTAGACATTATATCAATGTATAAACTGTGTTCATTGATTTTATATTAGCAAGATAAGCGATACATTATAGTAAATAGGCAGTGTTGACTAAAGTAGATTGTGTCTACTGTACATAAAGACTGAGCAAATGGCCTAAGCCGCAGGGTGCACTATAGCAATTCAGCAACTCATGATGTAGCCCTGTTAAAATGGCAAAAAGACAGCTACTTTTGGAGTTTTTCTACAACAAAAAAGCTAAACCACCAACGCCAGAGACATCAACAGGAACCGAACCTGACTCTTCTGTAGTTCAGAATGTTATTAACAGCACGAGAGAGTGACGATTCTTCCATTTCAAACGCTCAGGTTAGTGCCGGTGCAGCTGTCGATAAAAGAGACCCTTGCCTGTAAAGTGTTGTTTGAAGCTCTCTTGATTGTGCCAGTCTGGCGTAGAACTGTTTGTGATGAAAGATCTGGTAATGTTAGAAAGCTAGCTTAATGTTTACATAAAATTGTTAAAATCAGGCATCGGGTTTGAGTGCGTTCGTTTTTTTTGGGGGGGGGGGGGGTGGGTTGGGGGGATTCAAGCCATGAGTTGCCACTGCTTTTGTGGTTTAGAAAACAAAAATAATGGAAAATATATTTAAGCTGCACCTCACTCATTTTACCAAGTAAAAAAAAAGCCTTTTTAAAGGTAAAATGTTATGAATAATTAACCTCACTCTCTTTGAAATACCTCTAGGAACTGTAAATAACTGTCTGAAATTTATAGACATGGAGAAAAACATACCCGTTAGTGGAGGAAGCATTTTGATGCCTACTTGATCCTCTGATCATGGTTTAATGCCTGGGGTCTCTGACAGATATATAAATAAATGATTTGGCAGTATTCCGGAACAATAACGGCTTTTCTTTGACTTTTAATTTGGTTTGCTGGACCCAACACTATGATAAGTTAGCTTGAACACTTTTTGTTCTAAGGCCTTGTTCATGTTTTTTTTTCTTTTTTTGTTGTTGTTTTTTAATGTCTGACAAAGTTCTCCATATTTACATTCAATGTACAACTCATTCCATCTCTGCTCAGAATAAGCCTGTACAATATTCTCCTGTGAGAACAACATGAATCATTGGGAAAGAAAACAGAAAACCTCCCTCATTCCCTTTGAATTTCTGTGAAAATCCAGATCTCTATCCTTAAGTCATTTTTAGAGAAAATACAGAGAGATACAGAAATATAGAGCAGTTTCAGAAGTGATTTGAATTGATTTGCAGCTATACTGTCAGAGTTCTTTATTGAACACCATTTGCTTGGAAACATTCTTTTTTTCTTTGCACAGCCATGCAGTCAGCAGTTTGCAAGTGAAGGTACTTGATACATACCAAAATAAAAGTAGACCAAATCATTTAGCACATTTTCAATTACGTTTTTTTATTATTATTATTTTTTTGTGCTTTCTGCAATACTTTTTAAAATTCAACAATTCAACAATTTAAAAATGTAAAGTGGTAAAGTCCACTTAAACACACCCAAAGACGCTTCTTCAGTTGTCCCAGTAATTTTTGTCACAGTACGCCACAGTTTTTAACTATTCGTATCAAGCAGTATTCAAGTTAATCTAAAATAGTTTCACGTTACTTCACAGTACAGAATTTTCTCTATGCTAAAAACTGTATCTTCATCGGTGATATATTCGGTCTATAACAGAAAGGTGTGCTATTTGTTTTTGTACGAATTGTATTCATTTATTCCAAGCTACAAAGCATTTTGTATTCTCCAAAATGCCTGTGCACAGCAGTTGAAGATTATAACGCCCATGGGTGCTATGATGGGAGACATAATCATAAATATTTTTACTATTAGACCCTGCTCTGAATCCGGGACTCTTCCTGATCAAATTTACAAAATCATTACCTTTCAAGTAAATAACATGGAAATGCAAGCTGTCAAAATGTAAGCTTGCATTCTCCCTGTGCGCCTGTAAAAGGTTCTCTGCAGTTAGTTTTAACTGCAAAGTTCAAGCTGTGTGCTTTCTGAAATGCCAAAGGATGTCTTTACAGAAAGGTTAGGCATTGATAGCAGAACATAAATGGAATTATGGATTTATTTTAAACAACATCAGCATTTTCCACAAGTGACTCCAGAAGCAAACAGTCCAACCCTGTTAACTCTAACCCCACCCCAAACCTTGATCCTAGACCTAACCATAAGCCAGCAGGTCATTATCAATAATTCATATGGATGTCGTTGATTATGTGAAACCCTAACCTTAACCCTTACCACTAACCCAAACCCTAACTCTAACCTTTACCCCAAAACCTATACTCAAACCCCAACCCCAACCCTAACCCCAATCCGACTCCAAACCTACACCAAAATGTAATTCATATAACATTGCTTTAAACTTAAATTGTGGAATGAAAGCATTATTAAACCGATTAATCTTGTTAGAAAAGCTTTTCAGTTTGTTATTGGACTATACTTCATCCAGAAAGCACAGATTCATGTCTGGATAACCCACATTCAATTAGAAAGGCCTTAGGAACAGACAGTTGTGAGGGGGTGTGGGAATAATAAACACAGGACTTACTTTTGGCGGATCCATTTGAAACTCTGTTTAATAATAGAGTCAAAGAAAATGAGGGCAGATGGCTGTCTGGTAGCCCTCAGCTACGTCCAACTCAAAGCAAGTAATGACTATTTGGAGGCAATTGCAAACAAAACAGAACAACATTAATCCCAAAAAGTCACAAACTAGTAATCAGCACACCAGGGTAAGGGCCAGAGTATATCAATGTGTAGAGTGCGGGTTCTCACACAGCTGCCTTATATACCCCATATAAGACATACTGTAAAGAAGTGTCTTAAATGGAATGTCCCCAAAGTCTTTCTTACAGCAACACCCTTGCATATCTCATTCATGATTTATGTGCCTGTCTCATTAATATACATTAACTGTGTCACTAACTTTATGTGTTTGTCTTCAAAGCATAAACTTTATTGGTGCATTACGCCATAAAACAAACAGATGGGCTATCTTAATGTTGTACTGCTGCCTTCTCTTACATGGAAGGAATGTTAAACTGTGTGCGGCTACATCTGTGTTCCTAACAAGCAGTCGTTATCTGGTGTCGTGCGTGATTTGAAAAACGAGCCTGATTTTGGAGTAGTTTTACTTCTCGGCGTGATGGAATGCAGGAGGTGTTACCAAATTGCCAGATATCGAGGTAGATTGCTATTCTGAACACATGGCATTTGTATAAGGCGTTTGTTACACAGAGAGCAGCATGTTTCCAGGGGGACTGTGGTTGGTAAAAGGCTGGATGGAATTCTTCTCTCCACTTAAGATACATTACATACAAGTAATTTTTTTTAAAAGCTTTTTTTTTTTTTTTTTAAATCAAGCTTTACAAAATGATGGGCTTAGGTTGTCAATTCAATGTCTTCCAATGGGCAGCTGAAACGCTGGAATCTGACAATGAAAACACCCCCTGGGGTTACTTGTTCTCCAGTAACTGTTCATCTGAGTACATGTGCAACTGTGCTGATTCATGTATGGCTGCCTCTCAATAGGGGTCTTTATCCTTCCTCCACACCTGAACGTGCTTGCAGCCCTCCTGCCTGCATTTCTACACATCAAAAACAGTTGTCGGAAAACAGCACAATTAAGATAATTTTCTCCGACTTTGGCCAGTGGGTTCATACCAAGGGAAATGCTTTTTGTATTGCAGGCTCTCGCAGGGTATTCTGTTTAAGTGTTGAGTGTTATGGAAAACAGATGACTGGTGCATGAATCAATTCTTAATAATAATAATAATAATAATAATAATAATAATAATAATAATAAAAGAGACAGTGCGGGGAAACTTGCACCTTTTTTTTTCTTAATTTACATATTCATCTCAAAGCGAAATACAAATGGAAGTCTATAACGGTGCTCTCTGCCACTATGTGAGAAGCCCAGAGGCTGTTTATTCCATACTTCTGTGCATTTATGTAACAAAACAATACCTATAACATCAGTGTGTGAGTTTCTTTTCTGTCAGCTTGGCATATACAACAAAACCCTGGACCGTGAACATGAACAGGTCATACAAATGAAAATGCACATTGGCCTCTGGGTTCTGTTCAGCATCGAAGCATGAGTTCAGGTAGTTTTGCAAGACTGATACATGGTAGGTCAGAATGATTAAAATGCTTGAATGCTGTGCACAGTCCCATAACTGTTTATTTCTCGTCAATTTTTAGTGCTTCAGTCCATTGGCAAAGACCACTTCACAGCAGATCATTTTACACTTGACAAAATACTTTCATACCTTTCATTTTCCATAATGATAGTCTGGATGGAACTTTTTTTCATTTGCTTTAAAGAAAAACAGAACTTGGCTCAGCCTAATGTGGATACCTTTCAGTTCCATGGTGCATCTCACTTGAGTAATAGTTTGTAACATAGTGCTGTCAATATAGTTATTAGGACATTATTTAGCATTACTTTGGTAACTATTTCATTATTTACAATGTAAATAAGAGCAAACAAATGCCTGTATGTAAATGTATGGTTTCTAAAAGTATCCCTTTCCCCTTAGTATCATACAAATAGACAACTGCATCAGATGCATGCACCCAGCATATTGGATGTTTGCTTGTAGTTTAGATTGTCACTTTTACCAAATTCAGCCCAAAATGCTGTTGAGATTTGTGTGTTTACAGAATACTTGGGAAGGTCAAATTCATAACAAACATGCTTATAAATTCAGATTCGCTCTCAGTCCTAACGTGTACAATGATATAAAAAAAGTGATAATGCAAAAGTAAACCGGTATATTTCCACCTACATTTAAAAAGCCACTCTGACATTTGCATATTGTAGTTGTGTAACAGATACCATTATAAATTTGGATTCGTTCTCAGTCCTTATATTGTGACATTCTCCCCATACAATTTTATCAAATAAAAATGACATGTGGTGTATCTCCAGTGGTGTGTCAGCTTTCCTCCCATACCCTGAATTCACTGCAACACTGAGCACTATATGATCCGTTGCATCGAGCAGTGCTGTGATTTTCTGACTTTCAAAGTTGTGACAGTTATCTAGTTGCTCCCATGTACCGCCCCCAGGGACAGAAGAATGCCTGTATTCACAGTCTGGGTTCCAACGGTAATGAGTTTCGCTTCCAACGTCAATGTCAGAAGCACATTCTCCTGTCAGAGGCTCCTTGTCAGGTGGCACTGTTTTCCTCTCACTCTCCAGAGAGTTGCAGACTGCTTCAAGGATCCCTTCCCTGATCTCAGCTGACCTCTGTCGTGTTTTACAGCTTTGTCAACTATTCCTGGGTGGGGGGGGGGGGGTGGGGGGGGTCAAGAGGTTGAACAATCAATTACTTCACCGATTGGTCTTACAACATGTTTGTTTGTTGTTTGCTTTGAATCTTCCTTTGAAAGTTTAGAGCGTTGAGTTTCCTGCTTTTGTGGAAATATTATTTTTAAATGGATCAACAAGGTGCCGCTGAATCAATAACCTAAGAGTAATAGAAAAGCAAGTGGTTTGACTTTGATGGTGTCGTTTCCATTAAGAAGAACACATGGTAGATGTTTAAAGCAGAGGTGTCTTGTTTATGTAGCTATTCAATTGCAAAATAAAAAGAAAACTCTAGCATATAGGAGTATAATACAATAATACTTTGTATGTGCACATGCATACTCTAACCATGTTGTTATATAAGTTATATAACTCAAGGTCTCTTAACTGCATTGACACTTTAGACAACTTGATTTTGTTACTGGGCTTTTTCCAAAAGGTCCCAGATACCATTGGAACCCAGCCCTGCATTGGTATGAATCTAGCAGTCAGAGTATTGACAGACTGCAATATGTGTTAAATGTTGCCGCTAGGGAAGGTCATTAACTTGAGGGCATGCAACTCATATCAGTTCTTGTGAGCCCCAAGCAATCTTTTTGTGCTGTGGAGTTTGAGATTCAAATTAAAAACTTCTGCTGCTTAAACTTCCTGGACTTTGACAATGTTTTGATGG
Source organism: Acipenser ruthenus (assembly GCF_902713425.1). Lineage (NCBI taxonomy): Eukaryota > Metazoa > Chordata > Actinopteri > Acipenseriformes > Acipenseridae > Acipenser > Acipenser ruthenus. Next base: position 32,709,752 of record NC_081204.1, on the reverse strand, counting down.
CAATTTGTTCCTCTGTTGATAGAATTATCCTTCAAGGTTGAGTGGTTCTAATTGCCCGACATATCAGTCTCTTGACAAATGGTGCCCTCAAGCATAGTGGCACTAATAATCGTTCCATTGAATGTGTTCAACATTAATAAATGACCACACTTATTATTATGCCTCCTATGTACCAAATACATGATTGCTTTTTAATTTAAACAAATATCATGTTTACTCCAACGAACGCCAATGGAGTTATTAATGGTACAATAAAACAAGTAACTGTAATAAATACTAATTACAATGTAACTGATCTGCAACATAATGAATGTATTGATTCAATGTGTCAAGGCCACTCGGAAAGGTAATTATGCCAGTATGCAGTACTTTTTCATTGTTCCTTTTACATTATTCACAGCAAATAGCGTGTGTTCTTTTTCCATCAACACTCAAAACATAAATCTGTGTTTGTGGTTTGGGTTTTGAATGTTGAGTTGCATGCATGGCTTTGTTACACTGTATCCAAATACAGGTAATTGCTGTAAGTAAAATGGTAGATTCCTGTAACACTTTACATTGTGTCTCTACTGTGTATTTACATAGTAGTTACTTAGTAAATAACCTGAATCCTAACTCTAAACCTGAAAAGATTTACACATTAAGTACACTGTAACTAAGCATAATAACATTGTAATTATGTGTAGTTACACATGTATTTACGAAGTAAGTACTGTGTAAATGCACAGTAATTAGAAAAACTTAATGTAAATTCTGTTAATAAATTCCTGATGGTACCTGTTTATTAGCTGTATTTTAATTCACAAAGCAGGAAACAATTGCTATTTTTTTTCTTTTTATAGAGATACAAAGTAACACTCATGATAATGAATTTCAATGTACTTACTTCACATTTATCAAATGATGTAATACCATCTGCCATTTCTGATTGGACCAAGAGTCTCGGGCCTCGGCCAACATTTAGAGTTATTTACAAATCTACATTTCAGTATCCACATTTTATTTGTTTTCTCATCTCTTCTTTTGCCATTGCTGCAAACATTATTTTTTACAACTCAAGCCCCTTTTCACCTTTTCCTGTTTTCAATAACATCCCATTCACTTTCTTTGTTAAAATGTCTTGGGTAACAGTTAGCTGCCAGGTTTTCTGTGGAGACAGTTTGACTAAGCAGACATAATAATGAAACTATCTCATCATCTGTCATACAGCTCCTCGATAACGCTCTCTGTTGCACTCTCTCGCCTCTCTCACAAGGTTTGTCTGCTAGTTTATCACACTGAGGCAGAATTTCATCCAAAATTTCATCTGCTATTGATCAGGAAGCACATTTAACAAAAAAGATGAATATTATAAATTATATGTGTAAATTACTCAAACATCTAATAAAGCAACAGAAACATCAAATAAAAAACTCTTGACTTTAGCTGCCTTTAATCTAGTATTTTAGGAGTGGGGAAGGAAATGTCAATTTGTTTAAAACAAATCATCATAATAATGTATGATAAGGGTTAGTTTACTTGGGTATGATGCTGTAAAAAAAACATGAATTGATATAAAATGATATCTTTAACAGACTGCAAATGATATATTGCACACAATACAAACTGTTCATTAGTAAGTAATGTCATCACAATCAGACAGATGTATCAGCCTGTTCCAGGTGCATTACTCACCCTTGTATTGTGTACAGGGTGATAATCAGTGAACCACCAACCTTAACTACTATTGGGTTTTAAATTATCCATAATGTAGTACTCCAAAATGGCTGTGAATCTTTAATATACAATGAGAATATATATATATATATATATATATATATATATATATATATATATATATATATATATATATATATATATCCTGTTATATCACCGTGTTCATTGCATACAGTTCCTTTGCCATTTTTATTTTAGGCTCAGTTGATCTAATGGAGCTTGTATTGTATACCTGCACCCAAATCATCAAATTAAATAGCAGCGCAGACACTGGAGAAAGAAGTATCATTATGTAACACAGAGTTATGAAGATGTTTTTTTTTACTGTTTTGTGGTTCCCAATAGAGGCCAGATGGATGTGTGCTGTTGTCTTTCATTATAGGCTATTTAAATTAATGTAATAAATAGGGAAGTTACAAAGTATCAGGAATTACGTGAAGCCATTAAAGCCCTTCTATTGGAGCTATACTTCCTGAGACTGTGGGAATTAATTACATATAAGATGCTGTTGATTATTTCTTGGATATTAAATATTCTTTCATGGATATTCAAATTTGAAGGGTCTCTAGCCCTCTTTTTTATGTGTCAGTAAAACTGTACATATGAAACTGAATTAAAGGTCATATTTTAAGATGCCATGAATAAAAGATAATAATGAAAATAGATCTTTCTCTCTTGTGCAGTACAGCAAGGTAAGGATATCAGCGTTAAGGGTATGCTTTTCTCTTTGCTGGGGTATGCGTTTCTGTCCGTGGGTGCTGGTGGCAAATATTATTTTATTTTTTATTCCCATGATTCTTTTTTTTTTTTTTGTAGCTTTGCTGCTCAGCCTTGGGAGCTAAGCATTTGAAGATCAAAAAAAGGGTCTGAGATGTGTGCATCATTTCTGCTTTGAGTGTTTGTGAGCATCACTGCAGTAATTAAAATATTCAAGTTATATACCAGCCCTCCAGAGACTCTTCTCGACAGAGCAGAAAGATTCCCCAGCATCTGGACTGGTCTTTGTCGGTTCCAAGCCAAAGGCTGTAATTATACTTTGTAAGTGAAATGTGGGTCTTGCTGGGATAGCCTTGTAATAGCATCCCTATCCAATCTATCACTTTGATAAAGTTGCCAATGGGAAACCAGACCTCAATAGAATCCCGCTAACAAGTCCGGCTATATCTCTTGGTTGTGATGTGGTGTTCCAGGTACTCCTAAATCAAGTCTAATGGTGTCTGCCTCTGTCTTTGCCCCTTTATCTTTTATCTGTGACTTTTGACGGCCCCAGATAATGACTCATAATTCAGCCTCCTGCAACTTGAAAATCAACCTACATTCATACTGTAACTGCTGACAGCTGGACCAAGCAGCCTGTAAAGATAACGGATTGATGGTTCTTACTGGCTATAATGCAACTGCAAAACATTTTTTTCTATCACTTTCTAAATGAATACAACCCAGCGGAAATATTATTTAATGTGAGTCTGATTGAACAGAGAGATATTTAAAATGCATTTGTAAACAACTGCGACGCAGCAGCTGGGAAGAAAATGCCATACAGGTAGAATGGAAATCAAAGTGGCTTTATCTAAAATGATATGACAAGTAGAATGCCTTTGCCATTCATTTTTATTGGGCTTCCAAATCCTATTATCCTATGATGATTTTTTATTTTATTTTTTTAAATGATCATCACAAAAGACCTTACTGATTGACTGAAGACACAAAAAAAGAAAAAAAGCATTTGTCATATAATAAAAAAAGTTAACCCATGGGACCATTGTTTGGTTTACTGTAACTGTGGTTTAAAAATTGTAAAAATTGCAAAACTGCAGTTGCTATGAAATCTGGTTGACACTTTACACTGTGTCTCTAATTACTGTGTGTTTACTTAGTAGTTGCCTAGTAAATACAAATGTTCTTACACATAATTACAATGTTATTATGCATAGCTACAATGTACTTAATGTATACAATGTTATGCATGCTATGACCCTTATACAAACCCTAACCCTAACTCTAAACCTAACCCTCATCCTCCTGACCCGAACCTTTTTCTGATACAATTATGTACTTACATATATTGTGCAAAAAGATATACATGTTAAGTACATTGTAATTATGTACAATAACATGTTTAAGTGCACATGTATTTACTATGTAACTACTATGTGAATGCATAGTAATTAGAGACACTTAATATAAAGTTTTAACTTGGTACACAATTCTGACTATATATCATTTACTGTATGATTTCCTTTGTATACTGTATATGGCGCATACTATTTAAAACAGTAACAGGGTAAATTTAAAATGTGTCATAGGGTGCAGTATTGCCACGTGTCTGTAGTTATCAAGAGCAAACCTGTCTTTCACTCCAGTTGCTGGCAGCTCTCCAACCTCTCTCCCCATCCAGTTTCTTCATCAGGATGGAACATGGAAAGCTATTAGCTTCTGCACTTCTGTGATTCTGTGACACACTTTTTCAAGGACCAGGAATAGAAGCCACAGAATCAGGAAACTAATTAAGTATAGATTGACATAAAGGTTGTGTCTCAGTGACAACAGGAACATAGAAATGCTGGCTTCAGCCTGGGCTACTTGTTAACAATGCAATGGCAATACAAAAGAGTTTTTTTGTAAAACTTCTTCATAAAAATGTTATCTGCTGGTTACAGACACTGCATTATGATGCTAATCGATTAAGAAAAAATATGGGAAAAAAAAAAAAAAAACAGGCTTGGCAATGTGTTCTTTGTGAGATCAGGATCCAGGGACAATGGACAAAAAACAACAGTTAACAAAGCAAGCTCAAAGCCAGCTAATAGATATTTACATAGAACAATGATGAAGTTCCATAGAGGAGCAATAAACCAGAATCACTTAGAAAGACCGTGGCAAATTCCAATTCTAAATTTGAAAGCTGTTTTAACTCCTTCACTGCTACAATGATGGACTGAGTCTACAAGAAGCTACATGGACAAGAATAATCGGTTAAAAAAAACCAACAACCCCCACCCCCCCTTATTTTTTACTTCAAAGGACTCATACCTTTGCAATTAAGTTGCTAAATGATGTAAACCAAATGTAGTAAATGACATCTCCCCCATAGATAGGATGTATATATAAGCTAGATGAAGTGAACCGTCTGTTCTTGGATCATGTGACCACAGGGTTAGTTTTGATGAGATGATGTAATGTCTCCAATATAACATTGGTTTTCTATACCTGATTAGAACTAATCAGGTAAAACACTCAGCATTCAAGTGGTTGAGCTTCATTCCCGATAGATGTTACATTGAGTGTTACACAGAATAGAATGATGAAAAAAACTGCCTTCTAATTGTGCTTAAAGAAGGACCGATCACAGTCGATTAAAAGTCTTGCTCCACAGCAGTGAGATTGATGGCAAATATGTTCATGCCTGCGGAAAATTGTTGTACAGTTTGTGTCTGATTAAAAGTTTATTGTGCAGTTTCAGACTCATGGAAGTATGAACCCCCATCCCCCCAGGGCAGAATCGCTTTGTGCATATCTCTTTGAAATTACCTGTTCTGCAGCATGCTTGTCTATGGCTTATGGCTTCCTTTAATTAGCTACTTTTTAGATATTTATGCATAGTTTTTTTTTTTTTTCATTGCTGTTGGCGACACTGCAGACATTTTGGTAACACTTTACATTAAGTGTCTCTAATTACTTTGTATTTACATAGTAGTTACCTAGTAAATACATGTGCACTTGCACATAATTACAATGGTATTATGCATAGTTACAAAGTACTTAACGTGTACATCTGTTTGCATGATATATGCAAGTACACAATTGTATCAGAAAAGGGTTAGGGCAAAGATCTTCTATATGTGAGTGCAATTGTTTTCAAAAGAGAAAGCTTTGAATAGGAAATAAAGCAGACTTTACATTATATAGGCAAAAAATCGCCACCGAAACTCTTTGGATTCCCATGATGCACCGCTTCGGCAGCGATGGAATTTCTACCGTTAAAGCAGCGGAGTTGACTATCTTGTGTATATAGAAGATCTTTGGTTAGGGATAGGGTTTAGAGTCAGGATTAGACTTATGCTTAGGGTTAAATCATGCAAACATTAAGCACATTGTAACTATGCATAACAACATTTCAATTATGTGTATGTACATATATATAATGTACATATATGTATATGTACATATATAGGAGGCTGTGTGGTGCAGTGGTTAAAGAAAAGGGCTTATAACTAGGAGGTCCCCGGTTCAAATCCCACCTCAGCCACTGACTCATTGTGTGACCCTGAGCAAGTCACTTAACCTCCTTGTGCTCCGTCTTTCGGGTGAGACGTAACTGTAAGTGACTCTGCAGCTGATGCATAGTTCACACACCCTAGTCTCTGTAAGTCGCCTTGGATAAAGGTGTCTGCTAAATAAACAAATAGTATATAAATATATATAAATGTGTTAATTAAGCAAATAACATCCCGGCATGCTTAGGGTCATGTATACAAATGCTGGACAGGCCTGGTTGCCTATAATTATGGCTAGCATGGCTTGTTAACACTATTTCCTATCGCAAGCATTTTTATAACCTCTATTTGTCTCAGGGAAGAGTTATATTAAGTATATACTTGGGCATCCAGATACGTCCGAGAGTAAGCCCATATTAAATCTAAATGTTTAAATATGTTATAAAAAATACTTCTAATAATTGAGAATAAAAAAGAAAGAATGCTGAGAAGTAAAGAACAAACAAACAAACAAACCAACAAAAATGGATTACCCAAAGGTCAGGCTGGGGTTGAGTCATTTGCTTGACACATTTGTTACTTTTATCTTGTTATCAATATTACAAAAAGAACTTTCAATAAGAAATGAAAATGTTCCCTCTTCTGTAATGATGTGTGAAGAGTGTGGAGTCATAAATCATCCTGCAGGATGACCAGCCTAAATGGGATAAAAAGCTCATTTTTCTCATGTCTGCCTCATTTAATGCCAGGTAAAAAGATTGAGAAGCTTTCAGAAAAGAACGAAACCTGGGCTCTAATGTGTTTTAATGTAGATCTCAGCCAACATTAATGCAAAGTGAAAACAAGTTATTGATACGATTTCCAGTCTTGTGTTGCCACTTTCTGCAGCGTATTCAAGTGCAAAAAAAAAAAAAAAACATTCAATAAAGGATATATATAAAAACGTGTGTTTTTGCAAAATTAGCTCTGAAGTGCTTAAAAGCAAGTTACAGGTCTGTAGGCATTTACCAAATTGACTTCACATGCACTTTAGAAGAATATTTTGCTAAAGAAAGTATGATAGTCTGATATTACCCACAGTAATATTCCTCTTTATAAACAGTACCGTAAATCAAAAAGTGACACTTCCATTACAAAAGATTTAGGAAACATTATATGGATGTGTGTATAAGTCAAACTCTTATATAAGTAAGAATTGGGAAAGATGGAGAAGAATTTCGCTTATCCTAGAGTAATATTAGTCTTGAATATACACAAAAAAATATTCAAAGGATATGCAAATTAGTAGTAGGTGGTACTAGTATCTTTTGAAGTGATTGCAATCTCTAGGGTTCAGGCTTTATTTGAGGTATAGATGACAAAAGCTAAGATAAAAGTCAATTGATTAAATAGTGCATGTAAAGAGAATCGCTGCATATCACAAACACTTTGAAGGAATTTGGTCTGTCTGCCATTTGTTCCTGCGCATCTTTTGAAAACCTAACACAAATTGTCGTGTCATGAATTATGATCCCTAACGTACGACAGGAAAGCAATCACATCAGAAAAACTTGAGGCAAGAAATTAGAAATGCTGCAGACCACAATTGACTTAAAATGAGCACACACACGTGTCACAGGGGTTATTATTAATGATTGAAATAAACAGAAAACGCAGTGATTAAAGGACCGTTTTCTCGAGAGAAGAAATTCATTTGGCTACACATTGGTTTAAGAATCAATTAACATCTACAGAATAAACAGGTGATTCAAGATGCTTTTGATTATAGGCATAACAATTGATTACAATACCATTTTAATCACATACTGCCAATGCATGCTTTTTTAATTAAATCACATAAAGCAGTTGCACCTGTCAGTACCAATACTTACCGCTGTAATTCTTGCTTTTTAAACTGAGAAAAAGTGTTTGCAATCCCTGTTAATGCATATAATTAGCATGCTATTGCTCTGTATGTGTCATACATATATCTTGGAGAGGTTTAATACAAATGAAGCTACAAATCTACAGCAGACAGCATGCACATGCACTGCTCATTTCAATTGTCCTTTAAAAACACATTTCTAGTAGTATTATCAATTTCAAAGCAGCCCGAATGAGCTACATGCTCATTATAAAAGTGACGCAGGCTGCTACAATGAATGAAAGCAAAAAAAGAGAAAGAAATGCTAATAAAGAAGAATACAGCACCTGCTATTAAAGGCGTTCACAGTTGTAATTAGTACAGCATGTTCAGTAAAATAAAACAAAATGTGCACCAATGCTGTCTTATATATGTCATGATGTTCAATGAAATGATGCAATGATTCCCAGGATTCTACAAGTAGATGTGGTGTAGTAGCCAACATGTCACAACTCTAAAAGTTAAAAACAAAGTGTATTAAAAAAAAAAAAAGTTTGTTAATGGCATAGACAAGCCCAGAACAATACTGAGTGGCTGCTTATAAACCTGGATTGCTGTGCCTGTGCATCATACAGCTCTGTAATAGCTACTGTCATTTTCACTGTTTGCCGTGCAGAGAATAAAAACAATTTCAGTGCAGTTCCCATTCAAATCACAACTGACCTCCCACTACTGTGCATTGACTCATCTCCAACATCAATCAGATGTGTATCCAATAACCGAACTTTATAAATAACAAGAGTTATTTTATCTGCACAGTAGGAAGGAGTCCTCTAATGATAACATCCATAATATGTGGTTATACAAGATTCTGTAATTTTCATTGTAATAATCATAATTTAGCGCCTGAATGACAGCAGGAATTGGATATAAATCCTTGCTTATTTGCACTGGCATTATTCTGTTGAGACTCATAACATTTTATGATGCATATGTGGACCTGTAATCCAATACTGGCAAATTGCTATATAAAAAGTGAAGAATTTGAACATTCGTAGCTTGTAAGTTTGATGGAATATGACATAAAGCTTTATGTAAAAGCAAGTTAAAAATATATATATAAAATGTATAAAGTATAGATAAAAGTAAAATAAACCTGTTTTTATATTTAACTGCTCATGACTACCCTAGAGCTGTACTGTACCACATTACAAAATGCAACTTTACCAGAAATTACACACCTTGAGCTTTTTCGTTACTGTCTTATAAAAACCTTTCTGAACATATCTTCAAATAGTTTGTGCACTTACTGAGCCACCCACCTGCTATTTACAAAAGACAAGAAAAACTAAAACATTGCCAAGAATGGGCTTCTTGTGTATCCCGATATAGTCTACTTAATTCAGACCCATGCCCTCAAGTCAAATATTTTGTGATGGATCTCCACTCGTGAAACGAGCGGCACTGGCAGCTCTTCATAGCTAAGCCTTTTATCAGCTTGGCAGTCAGGTGCTGCATGGCTCGGCATAATGTTGCTCTTTTCAGTGTGAGATCAGCTTTGGGTGATGCATGTGGTTTTTCTAATCTATAAAGACCAAAAGGTAGTCAATACAACTGTGTTATTTATTTATTTATTTATTTATTTATTTATTTATTTATACAAGAAATAGTTCCTAGCTCTGAACAATACCTTATTCCCAGTGAGTTCCTGGACAAGAGGCGGGAACACTTTACATGGTGTCTCTAATTACTGTGTATTTACATAGTTGTTACCTAGTAAATACATGTGTACTTACACATAAGTACAATGTCATTATGTATAGTTACAATGTACTTAATGTGTGAACATTTCTGCATGCTGTAACCCTAACCCTAACCGTCTTTTCTGATACAATTGTGTACTTACACATATATTGTGCAAAAAGATTTACACATTTAGTACATTGCAACTATGCATAGTAACATGGTAAATACACAGTAATTAGAGACACAATGTAAAGTGTTACCCAAGAGGCAGCACAGGTTCCAAACGGCACAGTAAACAAAAACACAAATAGACACTAAAATTATAAGAGGTATAAAAATTATACTATAACAAGGCTGACCGAAAGTTTACTGTTCATGCCTAGCAGGCTTAATAAAAATAAATAAATAAATAAATAAATAAATAAAAACATTAAATAAAAAAATTAAAAACGCTAAGAATGCAGCAGCGTTTTCCAAAGTATTGTTCAGTTTCAGTGCCTCTGCATCGCTTATGTGTTCTATTTACAGGAGCAGAGATCAGCACATTGCTGCAAGCAGGGCGTTTTATTTCAGCCGTTTAAATGGAGGTCAGAAGCAGGGCTCTTTGTCCACCTCAGGGTCTGTGGAATAGAAAGATTATGTTCAAGCTGTTGTCTCAGGGAAAGAAGCAGAGAATGAATTGGTTGCCCTGTTTTTATGATGGCACCAAATTCCAGAGCAGCACAAGTGGGACTTGATGCAGTTTTCAGCAGGTTCAGTTTGGCCTTCTCTAGCAACAACTGACTTTTTAATACAAGCATACTCCCTATTACAAACAGATAGATTGATACCCTCAGAAACCAACTGGTCATAACAAAAGACAGTAACGCTGGTTAAAGAGCTGGTAATGAGTGCTACAGTAGTTCTGACTTTCGTCTACATTCTCAAATGAAAAGGTTTTCAGCAGCAGCCAACAGTATTCAGTATCCAATCCTTGCAAAAGCTCAATTAAAAATGAATATTTTCACAAACTTTAGTAAACTTCATAACTGCTGAATGCTTTATTACAGCCATTTCGCCATGCATAATACTGTAGTTTAATCCACTGTAAAATAAAGTTACTGTCTTGTAATGTGTTTCATTAGTATTAACTTCCATACACCAGCTCCACAATGGGATTGCATCTACTGTTACTGTGTTTCAACTATTACTGCTCCTATGAACGTACACCTAGCTCAGGTTTGTTTGTCTCAATTGTATCTGAATCACAAGTGTCAGAACCTGTTATATTCTGCTGTGAGGAGATTCTTGTTGTTGTATTAGAGTGTCCTCCACAATTTGTTTTTAAGTAGTATCTTGTCAGTAATGTATTAGTGATATCCATAAAATCCACAATGCATACGTGTTCACCTCACGATATCGTTTTCAAAGCAGCCATTGAAAAACAATAATTAAATGACAAATGAGAGCAAACATAAAAGTAGGGCTCTCTGTGCTAATGGGGATTTAATAAAATAGGTTGTGGTGTTGAAACTGGGAAATAAAATCCTAGAGATATTATGGGAAGCTCAAATGCTGTAGAAATCTTTATAACACACACTCCGTTTATTGTGTGAATGACTGAGCAGCCATTAGTTACATCTCTTGTGTTACACACATCTCTTGTATAATTCATAACGCAAAAGAAATAAAAAGAACACTATAGCATAGCATAAAGAACCATGTGAACTGCACAGTACCTCCGGGCTATCCAGTGAACGGCTCTTGAGTCATGTCTAGCTCATTGAACTCCACAATATGGCTCTTCTGCAGTATGTTTTATTGGGTTTGAAAGACTGCAAGTACAAACTGTAGTCTTTAGAATAAGCACAACATGTGTTTAAACATGTGACCAGAAGGCAGTGACTTAGTGTAGTTGCTACTGTTTAATGAGCTTTTATGGCATATAGCATGCAGAGATTCTCATAACATTCTTAGTGTTATATTTTGAAAATAACAGTGTCCTCACGACTAAAAGGTCTGTTTAAATTGTCACCTGAACTTACCAACCAGTGAACTCCAGCTTTCTTTATAAGTCAATGAGCGGAACCTTGAATAAGCAGCCAGCAGCGTTCTGTCCTTTATTATTATTATTATTATTTATTTCTTAGCAGACGCCCTTATCCAGGGCGACTTACAATCGTAAGCAAAAACATTTCAAGCGTTACAATACAAGTAATACAATAAGAGCAAGAAATACAATAACTTTTGTTCATCCTTCCGATGAATGGTTGATTCAGGTTTCACTCTATGATCTGAGCAATACTCTTTTTTTATAAAGGTCATATCAATTGGACAGCTTTCACAGCATATCAACCACATGGATGCATTTACATTTATACATGTTTATATATTTTTAATTGGTTTCTGAGATTCACATTTCTATTAGATCATGAGCACAGCTGATCTGTATTTTTCTTTTTCTCATTATCCATTTCTGAAAAGACAGCTGAGCCAATCTGCCTCATAACAAGCATGGGATTACATTTTTTTTTATATATAATTGCAATTAAAGGTTTACCAACAGATTTGACATGGCATTTGTGTGTATGTCTGTTACAACAGTGTTGTGAGGCCAGGTGGTAGGATGTCATAAATTCAAGGTCATCCCAGAATGTTTTAAGCTGGTTTGCTACATTTGTTACAATGCATCATCCTTCATGCATTTCACACAGCCTGATTACCACTAATCTTAGACTATCTGATGTTATTCTAGTCCAAGATTAATGCTAACCAGGGTCTGTGAAACCAGCCGATAATGACATAAATATCAAAGGTTAGATGGCTATCCCCACTTATTATGATGATGATGATTATGATGATGGTGATGATGATGATGATGATGATGGTGATGATGATGCATGTGTTTGCAGTGAGTTCAGATTTTATGGAATATTAACATGTTCACACCTGAATTTGTCAATTGTTTCAATAGACACCATTTGACAGACAGAGCTGTGAATCTTATGTTCTGTGGAACTCAACAGCGTAGTTCTCACTCTCTCTTACCCTGAGTTCTAGAATTTTGGACCCTTAGAAACTCTTCTATCCTACTATTCTCTCAAAGCCCCACGGAGTGCAGAATCCTGCAACATTGAAATCACTGATCCTGTACCCAGCCTTGTAAAACCGAGATCATTCAATTAATATGTAAATGTCCTAGCTGCTCTGACTTTAAATTCTGGGATATCACAGGATAATTAGCTTGATTTGTGCCCCTTATAGAGGGGGTAGGGACTCCGTTTTAATCAGCACCATGTGCAGGCAATTTAAGAGTCGCTTGATGCAAAGTGTTCTCTCGATCTGCTGCACTAAAAAGAAAGTTGTTAACACTATATTTGGTTAATAAACTGTAGTTAAAGTATATGTGACAAACAATGTGTGCAGTAGGTTGAGCCCTCCATACATTTCCATTCTTATTGAAGGTCAAAGCAGATTCAGATTCTTTTATAAAGACACCTTGGCATTTCTAGTCTAGTGTTCTAGTGTTACTTGTGTCTGTGGCAAATAGAACAGGGAGCTGTTCCTGAACTGAGATCACATCACCTTAACACAGACTATACCAAAAAGTTCAAAGCACAGTATTTGGGGCAATGCAATAAGAAGCACTTAGACGACTGCAAACAACTTTCACAAGGAAAGGGAAAGTAAAACTACGAAAATGTAATTTGAAGGTACTTACTCTCAGAGTTTATTTTCATCACACATTTTTGTTTTGTACAAGGGAATGAAAGAGCTTTTGTTCTGCCAGGTTTATAATGATTTTTAATCGTTGCTAGGAATGACAGTGGTTTAATTTACTTTACCATGTATATAGAAATTGATGATTTTTTGTCTGCAACCATAAAGAATATAGCTATTTAGAAAAGTAATTGATTTTAAAAATAAATAAACATTCAGTTCCAATTATTGCAGAACATCAGATATAATATAATTTTATTGATTTATTTTGCATTTTTTTTCAGCTTGTGGAATTGATCTGAATGTTTAATAGCTAAGAGATGAATTACAAATGTAACCATGCATGAGTTTAAACACTTGCTGTAATCACTAGCAGGTCTTGCATTAATTAAACAAGATCTGCATACAATCAATAATTTATCATGCAAACGGAATATAGTTTGGTTTTAACATGAATGCTTGACTTCTTTTTTCCTTTCCCATGTGAGGCATGATGCTGCTGTTGTGGGTCTCTTTGCTGTCAGAGCTGTCTATAGTCATCTCAAGGTCGGGGAAGGTGCAGTACTGTGCTTTGGGAGTTCTAGAGCCCATCCCGACTGTCCTATCAATCTCAACTTGTGTGCGATAGCGAGATCCAATTGCTAACACAAACGACACATCCTGATACATGAGAACCATGACTGACAAATAAATGGCAATTTATTTATTTTATCTTTGCTATTCTTTGTAAATCCGCTGGGGGCCGGTCTCAATCTAACACATACCTGAGTGACTGGAATTTTAGTTTTGATGGTGACTGTCACAAAGACGGCCGGAGTGGTTGGCGTCAGACCAGAAGCAGGAAATAAACAGACAGAGAGGTGTGGTTTGGTGGAGCTGAGCGAATGCTTTCGCTCAGCATTTAATAAACAGAACAGAAAATAAAAGGTTGGAACACAAAACAGGACACGGCACTATACGCCAAAATAAAAAGACAAACAAAAACGGACCAAACAGACAAAACAAGGTGAGCAGATTTCACTACTATTATTTTAACAATTACTACCTCCATCTCCAATCCCGTTCTCCACTCACCGAACACCCAACCCTGAGTGAAAGAAAATGTGTCTATATATACTGTTGTGCTGGGATTCAATTACTAATTAATTATTCACTTGAATCCCAGCACGTGAATTAATTCTGTGCAACCCCGTGCTCACATATTACATTTAACCAGCACGTGACGTGATTTGTGCCCTCCTCGTGCCTAAATACAAATCTACATTTTTAAATACACGTGAAACACAGACCCGTTTATATCCCGTGTACCAATGACTATACACCAACATTAACACACGCACGCAACATACAACACATAATATACACACAGGGGCGGGGCACATTGCCACAGTGACATAAAAAAAATCTATATTTATATATATATTTATTCGGAAGCAAACCGAATATTTATATATATATATATATATATATATAAATCTCCAAAAATATATAAATACTGTATATATTATTATTGCAAAGGTTAGCCTGAAAAGGGCAGCTTTTTTTCAATGTGTCTTCTCATTGCAGCTTTTTTTTTCATTCTGTCTTCTCATTAGCACAAGGGCTCATTTGCCATTTGACAGGCTGAGGCACCATTTGAACATTGCACCTTTAAGGTTCCAGCATGTTGTGTTAGAGATAATTAGAAACTGAAATGCTTCACCACGTTGGTAATTGAGAGACTGCAGGCCAGCTAATCATGTCCAGGGGTCAAGCAGACAAGAACAACAAGGGGATCCAGCAGAAGTGGAGAAAAACTGTTTAATGAGTCTGAGTGTATTTGCAGACCACTGGACTGATTGGATCAAACTCAAGTGCAGGTGCCTCTGTCTCTCTCAGCTGCAGCCAGGCAGGATTGCATATGTACAGTAACCATTCGGTCATGCTGAATTCTAATACACTGTTTTGTAATGCTTTACATTAAGGCCCTGACCAAATCAAAACTTTGACAACCCGCTAATTGCACTTAACAAAACTGAATTTAATAGCGTTTTCTTATTTCTTCTACTCATTAAAAGAAAACGCTATTAAACACAATTAAATGTCAATTAAACCAGAACTTACCTGAGGAAAAAAACAAAAAAACAAAACATCAATACAATTTGAAATACAAAAGGAAAGGAGATTTGAACAAATTAGAGAAAAAAAATCTATTGTCAAGTTTTGAAAATACTCCCCTAAGCCTTCTCAGCATTGAGTTTTAAGACATTTATTAGCTTAACTTAGGCAATCAATGGTGATATAATTATCCTTACCGGACTGTGCTTAGCTACAAACACTGAGATAATAGTACTGCTCACAGAGTGTTGTGGATACAGCCATAAGTCAGAGTTGGGTCATCCTTCTGGGACGGGGATGACTCACGACATACCATTAAAGAACAATATCTTCAACTATGGGATTTCAGTACCACCAGCTAAATACTGTACAGCTCACTAGGAAACAGCATGAGATCTGTGAGTCGCATATGTGTGTGATTATGTTTCTGATGCAAACTGACATAAGACAGCAGGCAATCTGCTAAGACACCAAATTCCTCCACGGCACTCAGGCACTTGCCATTTTGTTGTGTGAGTGAAGTGTATTAGGAAGAAGGGTTGACCATCAAAAATTAGACCACAGCAAGCTTAGAGAATTGCTATTTCTTCTTTTCGAAGTGGGCAGATTGTTTTCCGCACATTCAGGCATAAAAAAAAACCTGTGAAAGGACAGGGGAGAAAGGTTGAATAAAGAATGGAGCCTTTAACGTAGAGAGTGAGAGATCTGCAGATGTCACACATTTAGCTGGTAAATAAACTCTTAATAACTTACTGTTTATTTTGCTGGTTGGCAAGCAAACATCATCCAGGGGTTGGATCAGCCCTTGCAATATATAACACATACTTTTGTGTAATAACACTGGGTCTGTCCCTCACAAGAATAATTAATTGGTAACACTTTCCATTAAATTAATTGTTTTGAATAGGGCAGAGGGTAAGCCGTCTTGGTTGGAATTTATTTTCTTATGTTGACATGTACTTTTGTATGTATTTTAGTATTATAGGCTATAAAGAAACATGTTTCAAGTGCCATTTATATATCATTTAGGTAACACTTCATTATGTATATTTATTAAACTGTTTTTTCGATGTTTTAACACCAAAGAACTTAAATACTGTTTCAAGGTGAGTAATATATTATTTATTGTTAATTAAAACCCTCCTTTTCCAAGTGCAAATGATAAATTATGACAATTAACACAGATTTCCTTGCAAACAAAATAAATAGCACCGCTCGTTAAGATATTATTTCGGAAATCAGATTAGCACGATTATTTAATAAAGAAATGGGCATAACAACTGCTTGAAAATGCCAAAATCAGCAGATCATCACACATTGCTGATCTTTCACAGGGAGCAGCCTCAAATGCCATCTCCACTGTGGGGAATAGAGTTTGCAGATTTCCAACACCAACTTCTCCGATAAAAATCTGAGGAAGTAATTTAAACACGACAGCCCTGCCCCCTATTGACAGTGCTAAGGTGGGTGCTTGTAATTCATTTGTCCAACCCCTGCATGCAGCCTGTTTGAATTTGGTCAAGAATACATGTATTGGATTAACTGAAGGGTTATTCTTAGTAGAAATACTTGGGAGGTTAATCTGTTCCTTTGTCTTGCGTGATGTGGGGATGGAGAATATTCTAATTTGTCATTAAAAAATAAAAAAACCTAAAGAACAAAAACCAGACAGTTTGTTTTTGGTCATGCAAACAGAGAACTAAGGAACTGGAGACCTTCAGAATGCCCTATCCTTCAAGGCAGAGTTCAAGGCTTTCAATATGTCTGAAGGCCTTGTCTTTCTGCCACTTGACAGCTATGATAAACTGAGTTCTGTGCCCGAGGCAACTTCATTGAGGAAGTGTCTACCAATCAAGTTCCCTTTCAGAAATGATTGCTGTGTTGCTTCCTTGTGGTGACTTTACATTTGTCTTTCAGAATCAAACAATCATCATTATCAGCTTGTATTTTTTATTTTTTTATTTTTTTCATGATAGATAGATGGATTCATGTTCTATTTTTTTCTTTTTTTAGCATCTTGCTGTAGACCTTGAATAAATATTTTGTATTGCAGTCTATTGTCCTCTAATAAGTGATTCTACACTTTCAGCGTCAGGTTTGGGTGCGTTGCATATTAACAATGAAATACCACAGAAACAAGCAGTGATCTCTTTACCACTGTGACCTCAACTTCCCTACAGTGACTGTATGATATTGTTTTTTTTAGAGGGATGTTTTCAGTGATGTGAAATTACTGCTCTCTGTTTCTGGGTCATCTTGCCTGAACACTTGTAAAAGAGACTTCGGTCTCAATGGGTTTATTCCTGTCAAAGAATGAATAAATAAATAAATACCGGTAAATAAAAGCGTGAAAACTGGAAAGCAGTTGTCAAATGGGTTGGATTTTTTTTTTATTTACTTGAGTGCAGTGCACAAGCTGTGCTGTATAAAACCGAGTCTTACTGACACAAGCGTCTGTGGGAGTTGGAACCCAGAGGTATACTGTATAAGCATTAACAAACAAAAAAACAGTAAATGCCTGATCATGCAAGTGAGGTCCCTGCTGAGACTGTTGTCTAGATTATGGTCTATTATAGGTAAGCATTGTAAAGCCCAGAGGGGTAAGGTAAAGCATATTGAAATAAATGGCAAACAAGTACTATGCAAAATGAACTGTGGTTCACTTTTATCAGGGTTATTTTTATTATTGACTTTTAACACACACAAAACATAACTACTGTATTTGCATTTTCTAAAGATTTCTATATCTTTATTATTTATTTATTAGCAGTCGCCCTTATCCAGGGCGACAATTGTTACAAGATATCACATTATACAGATATCACATTAGTTTACATACAATTACCCATTTATACAGTTGTGTTTTTACTAGAGCAATCTAGGTAAAGTACCTTGCTCAAGGGTACAACAGCAGTGTCCCCCCACTGGGGATTGAACCCACGACCCTTCGGTCAAGAGTCCAGAGCCCTAACCACTACTCCACACTATCTCTGCGTTGCATGCAATTCATCATTAAGAAATATGAATGTATGGAGAAAATAATGTATAAAGACCTGTTCTACAGCTCTGTGAGTTAATGTCTTTCTTCAGTTCCCTTAGATCCCAACCGCTAGACCTTTTCTAACAGTCTTATTTGAATACCAGCACATGTACCACTTTAAAATAAGGTACCCAAATCCTAATTGCACAAATGCGGCTTTGCTTCAGAAAATAGCTACTGTTGATAAATTGAGCTTTCAAGTGGTCGAAGAGGCTGAGTAAACTGGATCTTAGAAGTTCCACTGACAAATAGACTGGATGAGTGACAGTTCTGTGTGGCATTGCCCACAAGCAATTAATATTGCTTCAAGATCACTTCAAAGTGCTCATTCAGAAGCAAAGTAAAAAACAGAGAACTGACATAGCTGGAGTTCAGACTGAACAATAAAGACAAGGTTTACCATTATTAGCGGTAGGGTTATACTGTATCATTAAATTGCTGCTAATTATATGGTCTGCTTATGGTTCTGGATAAATACTAATAACATTATGGCATCCCCAATGGTGTTGACTTTCTGTAACAGGCATGACTTACTCTCCATGTTTTGAGACACGCCTGTATATATCAGCCACTCAGTGTGTTATTTAGATTATTATTAAGCTGTTAAACAATGTAACTTTTATTTTACATTCTTTTTTTTCTTGTTTGTTTTAAATTAACACTGGCCTGCTTTACATGCAAAAATAAAAATAAGTCTCACCTTTTTGGCACACTATTTTGGTAGTACCTTTCCGGCAATTTAGATTTACATGTATTTTTCTAGAGAGAGAAACTCTGAAGCTTTCTTGAACTGGGTTTACAAGAAGGTTTTAGGTTGCATAGAAGAGCCTCAAGGTCAACCTGCTTATTCAAATCCAGGACTTCGGCTCCTTCACCTTTACATTGGTTGAGGGTGTTTTTTTTATTTTTATAGCTTGCTAGAGTATGCATATCTTTCTTGTAGAATTAATTATTCAGCTTTTGATACATTTAAGGAAAACAGCTTGAATACGTTGAAAAATATATATATATCTTAATTGTCCACATTGCGTATGCCTACAGTTTTTATAATTGTTACAAGTTAAGGAAATTATAGTGACAGCCTGCTGAAAATCTAAAAAACGGAGGAGGGCACGGCACGGCACATTCAGCTTGTCAATATGGGTTCATTAGCAGATTCACCCTTTTTCTTCTCTATGCATCTGCGTCTTCTCTCAATGCTGCCAGATGGAAGTTTGATGTCATATAATGAAGCTCTCTGAGAGCAGTGTGGTCAGATTTAATTGTGAAATAATAATACCCTGCCCTTAATAATAAAGTCGGCAAATGCTGCATATACTAGAGTGATTTATATTCCCTCGGCGTACAAAAAAAGATTTCTGAAAGAAATCAAGCACATTATTTTAAACAAAAAGATCATACGGCGCTCTGAAGATAGACTTGAAAAGGTTCTCCCTTATCCTGTCAGCCTCAATACAGGTACAGGTCTGATTTCATGACAGCAGAGAACAATGGGCCCGGTGGAGGAGGGGTGCAGAACTGCTGTTCACACTGGGCAGTAATTGAAATGGAAGAGGCTCGTTTATCATGTAGCACCTTGTAACGGCCACATGATCTACTGTGCTTTGGGGTGTGAACCAAATTGAACAAAGGTGATTTTTTTTAAGCAGCCTTGCATTAAGAAAAAAAAAAAAGAAAGGACATTGCCATTGGTTACCACTGTGATGTCATAATCAACTCTCAGCCATCTGAACAAGAAGTTTACTGTGTATAATACTGGTGTTAATACCCGCTCAACTGTAAAGATTTAGAGAAGCTGAATTTCATATTAACTGTCCTATTTTTCAATATCCCCAGTCATTAACAGAAACCCAGCCTTAATCATTGTCTGCAAAATAGGACAAGGCAGGCACGATCAACATACTTTTCATCGTCTCTGTAAATATATTACTCCCCATACCCCAGCACAATAAAAGACAATGTACCTTTGTACAATTGACAGCAGTGTTCAGAATGTTACTCGGAAAGAAAGGTAAGCTGCCATAATTCTGTCTAATGGTTTGATTTGAAAAGAACAATTGTTATTCTGAAGGTCAGCGCTGACTTTTTTTTTACAGCAGCTTGGTAATGGACCGGAACATAGGCAGTGAAAGATGCATGCATGAAGAAGCAGTTTACAGTGTTTGTAGAATACTGCTATTTAAACTAATTTATGCTCCCGGTACTCCTTGTTAAGCCAAGCTCATTTTTCAGTCTATTGACTCTTCTTTTTGCTCTGTCCTGACATTTCTTTTGAACGCCTCTGCAAGACAAATCCCAGGGAAAGAATTGCAATGGCTCTTTGGTGAAAGGCTTTAATGGAATTAAGTTTTTAATTGGTGGAGCCTACATAACCTGAGGTGGTAACAACCTTAAATCTTGTTTGCCGACGATAATCATCATTGAGCTTAATGCTCTCTTACAAAAAGATAAACTTTGTTTTTAGAATGTATTGCAGCTCATTTTTTAGCTCCCAGAAGAAAGGGTGTTACAGTGATACATTTTGCCAACATGTTTAAGAAAATGTCAAAGAAGCTTTTTTCTTTTTTTTTGGCATATGGTGCTCATGAAGGAGAAATTTGGGATCTTTAGACATTTATTAAATTGAATGGGTAGCACTTTACACTGTGTGTCTCATTACCGTGTATTTACATAGTAGTTATTTAGTATAGATATAACCCAAACCCAATCCCTAACCCTGAACAACGAACCCTAACCCTTTTCTGCTACATTCGTGTCCTTACAGATATCATGCAAAAAGATGCACATGCTAAGTACATTGTAACTATGTATACTAACATTGCCATGTGTAAGTACACATGTATTTAGTAACTATAATGTAAATGCACAGTAATTAGAGACACATTTTCCCATAGTTTGTATTGCCAGACTTCTCCCTGTCACTGTGTATGTACCCTAATCATTTACCTTTTATATGACAGTTTCCCAAAGGAGATGGAAACCACATAGTAATGAACCCATACACAGTATTATTAGGTGACATTCAGGAAGACCCGTTTTGCATATATTCATAGGACAGAAGGCATGTTTCCATTAAAAATGACAACCCCAAGGCACCACCACCAGCAGAAAGTAAAGCTGCTTACTTTCTGCTGTCTTTAATGAGCCCCCATTGTATGAGCTCAGGGGGTCCTTTTGTACCCTGATGAGCTGTTCTTCAGATAATGACAAGGGAAAGGACGTATGAAAGGAGCTACTCAGCTTCCTGCTGGAATTCTTTAATCCTTTATTTCCTTTGAATACAACGATTTTGGAAATCGCAGTGCTGATGGAGCAAAGTGTTTTTTGGGGGTTTTTTGCATTCTTTTGTTAGCTGCAGTCTGAAGCCTAAAATGGCAATTATTTATTGTCTGCTTCTTCTTTAAATAAATTAACAAATAAAAGAAAATAATAAAAACACACACACATAAAGCATTTGTGGGAGCATTTACTCATACACTGTGACTAAATGGAAAATGATAAGTCATAAAGATGCTTTGTATTTTCGTTCATTAATTTCCTCGCCTCTTACACATAAGCCAACCTCTTTACTTGTGTGTTCCTTCAAAATTCACATTAGTTGGCAAGGTTCTAAAATGATTACGCTTAACTATTATTGTATAAATACAATACAATTGAGTATATACACACAGTATAGAAACACTGCTCGGCTGGTTTCAGCTGTGAAACCAACCATTAAATAACCCATCCAGTTTAAAGCGCCGACAAATGTCTTCCTTAGACCTATATATGGGGGAAATGCATTTCTTCAGAAGGTCAGCTGATTTTAATTGATTTTCAAATGTATTTGGGTATTTGATTGCTCTGAGTTGCAGGTCCATTAATTATGTATTATAAGTGAATGAAATGGCATGGTACAGAGTTTCTGTGGGAAGACTGCCCATCTCTGTAGCAGCTGGGCAGTATTTAAAAAGGTCTGTAAAGAATTAGCACACAGGTATATGCACTGTATAGGGCTTGAATGGATTTACTGGCATACAGCTGCAAAAATCCTGTCAGAATCAATTGCAGCTGCTCATTTCGGGAGCGCATGCTTTAACATAAATATTCTAAAAGAGAAACTCCTACTTTATGTGACCATACTGACATTACTAAGCTGTGTGCAACTCACGAGAGCAGGGGCATTAACAATTAACAAGCAAAATCTCATTTTCACAGGTAGTTAATCGTCTAAATATATTTTAAAAAGAATTATCATGAGTCAGGGCTTGTATTTAATTTTAATGAAATTATATGGAAACTGGAATTAGATTCATGCAATCTAGATTTATACCCTTAACTGGAGTTACATCAGAAATGTCCTCTGGGTAGTTAGCAGGAGCAGTTGGGTTGGAAATGTGTACCATGTAACTCTGCCACTGTACTGGCTGTTATTTAGTGAGCACGTGCTTTCCGTGTAGTTTGCAGATGTGTTGTATAATATAGAGCACACACATGCAATGCTATATGCCAACAGAAAGGGTTTTAAAATACATCATTATATTGTTCAGACACTGATTGAGTAATAATTGTAGCATTTGAGAATTTGTATTTTGTGAATTTCTGCATGTAATCAAATGGTAACACTTCAGATTAATGGATTCTGATAATATGTATGTATGTATGTATGTATCTCTCTCTCTCTCTCTCTCTCTCTCTCTCTCTATATATATATATATATATATATAGTTAAACAGTACTGGTACATGAAAGATGGTTCCTGAAATGCTGATATTAGCTGGAATGTGGAGGCTGTTTTCCTAATGATTTTTCCCAGTGTAGCAGATTGCCAAATGTCACTCCATTTCCTGACTGATTTTCTCAATATTACTAGATGTGATATGGACTGTTTATTTCTCAGTTGTGCATGGTTCAGCATGACACTCTCTCTCTCTACACAGTTTTACCTTATCTGCAGCATGATACAGGTTTAGCGTATCACTAGTTATGTACATATTCATTTGGGAATGAGGTACAGTAAGACAATATTACAGGATTGTTCAGTTGGCTGAACAATGAAATTGCAGTATCTTTTACATTTTTTTTTTTTGCATAGCACACACTGCCATTCAGTGATTGAATGATATCATTGTGAGAAAATGCAATGCATTACAATAAATACATTTTAAATCTCAAAGTGGCATTTTGTTTATTTTGCAAGGCACAATTTGTATGCTGCATTTGCAGCTCTGACTGTAACGGCATTGGGTTATCATGCAGATCTCTGAGACGAGAGCTTAAAAGAAGCACTTTATGGAGTTTTGCATCAAGATTATACTCTGGAATGGGCAAGGCTGTCTAAGTAACTATCCCAGTCATCGGAACAAAGGAGGTCATTTCTCAAGCTGTGAATCGATTGGTCTTTAATTAAGTTTTACACTACGCTGACTAGCTTATCGGTCAAAGAATGTTCCTGCTATTAGTGGATCCTTTTGTTTTATTGAATTTGTTAGAAATAATTTATAGCTTAAATCATAAAAATAAAATCAATATTCTCAAAGGTCCCAGTTATTGAATCTCGCTCGCGTCCTTCCCTTTGCATTGTCACTCGTTTCCCTCCTGGATGTTTCAAAAGTACTCTAATTCTCCTCAGTAAGGTTAAGCGTATACTTTAAGTGCTTTGCACTCCTCCAAGATATTCTATGGTCCCTGGGGAATTTGTTAGAAAGCTATTTAAGAACCCAGACCGATCATTATAACACTATAAAAGGTGATTTTCCAGGCAACTGGAAATCTTTTCTGTCTGAATTTACAAATGCCTCAGTCGAATACAAGCATACAGCTGCAAAACAAACAAAAAAAAACCCTGCACATTAGGAAACATATTGAACACAATATAAGAAAAGAACGTGTTAGTCTTCTTATAACACAGTAATATCAAAAAGCAAAGAAACATGCGCAGGTAACCCTTTAGCTTACTGAGCCATTGTATACGATATAGGCTTGTCTCTTGCTGTAGCACACGAGGAGTGACAATATTACACACAGAAATAAAAGCAGAAGAAATAAAACCATGAATGGATATAAAAAAGAGCATTATTTAAAGCTAAACTAGCAACCATTCTATTTCATCAGGCAGACAGCTTTTTTTCCCCCACGAGTATAGGGATGGTGTAGAAATAATGCAGACACTTTTGTTTTGGTATGTGTTCAACCACTGATCCTGCTTATTGTTCAACCCGAGCTGCAAAGCACACAGCATGCACAATACATCTTCAACTTGTTTGTTAGGTACAGGTGGAGACGTTTCCACTGACCTTAATGCTGGCTTGTGCGAAAGTGAAATCCTCAGTGAACGGGTATAATTAGTCAACTTTAATTGCAAGGTAAATGAGAAAATGAAATCAGGTCATGAGTGTGGAGTATGGAAAAGTAACCATATTAGCATACAAACCCCCTTACATCAACACATACATTACTGGCAAGTATTTAGCAACATCAAAATGAATCCCTAATGGCCCTTTTGTGGAGAAATAATAATAATAATTATTATTATTATTATTGTATTATTAATATTGCCGCTAAATTGTCATAGTACGTGAAGCAGTTACATGAAGAACTCTGCTACATATTAATATCAGCTACGAGCTGCACATTTCTTTCTACTCATTGTTTAGTAAAACTAACCTCAGGATGTATTCTTCAGTGTTTGTAGTTATAGATGATTTACTCAAAGGAATCTTGGGGAACACGTTACTTTTAGTCAAGGACGATAGAACATATAAATCCACCTGTATAAATTTACCAAGGTCCATATCAGAGGTCAAAATCATTCTGAAATAACCTTTAGTGGGTTCCACAAATTACTCCAGGTTTAACAGGTAAAATGAGATACAATTAGATAATGAACTACTTCAGGGTCTGGAAGGAGGTTTAATTGGTTCAATCAAACAATTTAGAACAGAGTTGGAACAAAGACCAGGAGTGGAAGGGCCTTCCAGGACCGTGATTAGCCACACCGGCACTAGAACAATTGACTTTGGACAAGGTTAAAAGGTCAGGTAAACCAGTAGTTCCCAACCCTGATCCTGACCCCTGTGTCTGCTGGTTTTCATTCCAGCTGAGCTCTCAATTACTTAACTAGACCCTTAATTGAACTGATAATTTGCTTACTTAATCCTTTGTAATTGTTTTCAGCTCTTAAACAGCTGCAGTTCAAGTTACTTATAAAATGTTACAGCTAACTTGAACTCTGCAACTATTTGAGAGCTGAAAACAATTACAACGGTTAAGTAATTGAGAGCTCAGTTGGAACGAAAACCAGCAGACACATGGGGTCCCCAGGACCAGGGTTGGGAACCACTGAGGTAAACTATGTTTGATAGAATCATCTGCGGTAAGTTGATTTGCTTTTGGAATAAAAGCAATGAAGACGGTACAAAGGTTAAAAACAATCATTTGAAGCCCTTACGCTACTATTCATCGAAGGCAGTATACGTCAAGGCAGAGTTAGAAATGGCCAGCAGCGCACAAATAAGGTAGAACTGAATGGGTTTAATAGGTGGCAGAAAAATGCCTAATCCGCTTTGTGGGCAGGGTGTTAAAAACTGAATGGAAGCTAAAACGGATAATGACCATAATCGAATTTCAAAAATCTAATCAATGTGGGAGGTTATCTGTAGTTCAGCCTGGCTAATAACTGTTTCAGAGGTCGCATTAACACCGTCATTGTGTGGCTGCGTGGAATCATAATGAATATTTGACTTAATTGAACCTCTGCAGATAAAATATGTATCAGGTGCTGTTCTTGTAAAGGACACTTTAATGGTGTGGCTGGCAATGCACTCGGGTGCTGTGCATTTCTAATTTAAATGTATGATAAACACAATGCAGGAGATGATGGATGCATTCTGTGCTTAGCACAATGTGTTTTCAGAGTGGAGACTTATTAGGGCAGTGCTCTAGAGCCATGCCTGTCTCTCAAGGGACCCAAGCCTGAGTCCATCTATGTGGACTCAACACATTAATCTAACAGACTTTTAGACTAAATAAGCAGAGAAGGTAAATTACCCTTTCACCCCAGGTCGGAGAGGACTAGCTGTGATGGGGGATGAGATAGTAATACAGACAGTCGCCATGCCCAGTGGCCAATACATACCAAGCATTGACTAAGTGTATTCAATACCACTAAATGATATGGGATGATTGCTTCGTTGATCTCTTATATTAAGGTGATGCATCCCAAATTCAACTGTTTTTTTTTTTTTTTACTTCAAAACTATCAATTGGCACTTGACAAAAAAATAATTGAAACTAACTCTTCAACGCTAAGATTCTGCCGAAGACGATTTAAAGCAAGTGTTTAAGAGCATGTCAGTCCTTCTTTAGTTATAACTAAGTGTGATCCTTTCTTGGATTTGAAGATTGGATTTGGTTGTAGATACTACACTGCTGCTGTTCTATGCTTTTCTTCTCGGTGTGCATTTGAAGTTTGTATAAAGTATGAGGACACACAGCTGGCTGAGGCCATTAGAAGAACGCGAAAAGCTATAAAAAGTGTACATCTCTAAACACTTAATTAATGGAAGACTTTACTGGACCTGTATTATTAGGTCTTAAGAAAACAGAAATGACATTCACTGGAATTTATTACTGGGCTCTCATATAGCTTTTGGTTTTCTAGTACCCCATGGGGTTTTACAATTAGTTTTCAGAAGAAGGGATATGCTTATGCAATTGGACAGTTGGTTAAAACAACAACAACAGGCTTTAAGTAAAAGGACTATCAGATACATTTATGCATGCATTTTACTCCAGATTATTACTGTAAAGTAAATGCAAAAAAATAATGTACAAACACAGAAACATTATTGCTGTAAAATATTGCACCATCAATTTCCTTTAATCGTTTTATCTATAGACGCATGTTCTGTTTGCAGCTCAAACTACATTACCAGGCTCCATGAAGGGTTGCACATGTAAAAAGCCCTGAGGCGAGTGGACCATTGGTGGTGAGAAGTAATTGAGTGATCCAGAGAGCCTTTGTGGAATAGGGCTGAAAGAGAAACGTGTTGTCTGGCATGTTTATCCGGACAATGGATCCCCTAGATGGCTCGTCTCAGAACAGATTCTCTGCCAGCCTTCCTTTATTTCTGACCTCCCACAGGGGATTGTTTTTCCTGTGAAACATTTCAAAGCAGCCTCCCTCCATACAGCTTAGTGTTGTGTGTGTGTTTCGTGTTTCTGGTGACATCTACTGTATCACAAGGCTGAAATGCAGAGGAAATGATGCGCTGGAAGTAAAACCTGTTCTGGGCTGTTTCTGGCTGCGCAGGTTTGACTACAGGGCTTTGGCCCAAATATATACAGCATTTAATTGTACAGATGATTATATAGTAATTTCATTGTCAATATGCTTGCAACCAATCAACTAAGCAGGTTGCTGCATTGTAGCTATTCGAACATGTGTGCAATTACTCTGTCATGACAATGTAATAACAGTGTATTTTGAGACACTAAAGTATTAAAACAAGGCTGCAAGGATTGTTGGCATGTTTCTTTACAAGTAAGTTCTTATCTAAAGTTCCTACTGTATCAATCTTCCAAAAGGCAGCTCAGATAGAAAACATGTACATTTTCAGCTTGTGCTATGAACAGAAACAGTGTACACCCCTCTACTGTGAACTCTGTAGTGACAATAAACAGGACTGCAGTGACGCCAATTTAAATCTGTACATTTGCTTTGCTAGTATCTTCAAACTTTAAATGCCTGCTACTCTCCAATTAATATCAAAGCAACGCTTGTGTGGGGTTCTAGCAACTCAACCCATTCTATTAGCCCGCTGACAGAAAGCAACAGTGGTCAGTGTAAAGCAGGATGCTGAATTAAGCGTGGTGTTTGTGTGCTTAAATTGATTTTTTTTTGTCAGCCTTCCTGTTGTTTGTTATGTGACTGCTGCGTACAATGTGTTGAGTAAAGTGATTCATCCCCATTGTTTCTACTTCATTGTCTTGGGTAGCATCAAGGACTGACAGCCAACTGTTCATGTAATAAGATGTCGGCATGACATATCAGAATCCCACTTAAGCACATCATATTTGCCTTACTGCAGATGTTTTTTTTTAAGGTGCTTTATTTGCATGACAGATAAATCAGCATCTAAACGCGGAGCTTGGGAATTTGCTATGGTTGTTATACATCATCTGATCATGTGGGCAGCATCCTATTTGGATTTGAGCTGTTTATTATCCCTACTGCATTTGCACTTCCGTTTTTCTCTTTCTTGCACCTAAATTACAAGGAGAATAAGTGCACTGCAGTGAAGCCGTCACACCTCACAGGAAATTAAATGCATCTTCAATCTAAAATGGCGGCAATTTGTTTCAGATATTGGATACATTTATTAAATGATACATCAGGTTTATAGCTATCCCCGTTTCAGCTAACTGAACTGCTGTCACGGAAGATTGGAATGAATATAGGTCAGCTTTAAAGAGACAAATAATTCTCATTTGGCAAACAGCCAAACTGGTTAGAAGACAACAAATCTCATCCCAAGGCTGAAACGGAAGCATACATTAGTTAGATTTTTTCTTAGTTGTATGTTGCAGTACAAGTACCTGAATCAGGATAAATCTTACTGTATTTACTGTTTGAGTTATAATTGAGAGGAGAAAGTCACTGAGATATTCATTGTTTAATGACAGTTTTCCTCAATGCAAACCAGTATGGTCGGTGGCTAATAAACTCAATAAAAGTAAATGCAAAGACAGGTTTATGAGGAGCAGTTTGAATACTGTCCTGTTTTGTTTTACACTATGGTCTTATTCTCTGAAAAGGAGCCTTTGCACTTGCTTTGTCAGACCCAGATACACTGTAGAAACGTTTCTATCTCCCCAGCTGTTGCTTTTTTTTCTTTTTAGTGAAGATTTTCTCACAACCCTCTTGCAATCTTATTTTCGTCTTTCTGTTCCATCTCAGGAATACCCGAAGCTATAGGATTTTCTTGTCAGTTTATGCCAATCCACTATTGTCTAAAGCACATCAAACACACACGAAAAAAGTTCCTGGATATAACTCCCTCAAATGACATTTGAACTTGTCAGTTTGCCCCTTCAGTAAAACACAAGAGCAAATCAAAATAATTCAAATAAAAAAATCCTGGAGCTGTTACCATAACGACACACTGAAATGAAATAAGCCTGACTTCTATTATATGTAAACTTAGGGGAAACTATAAGATCAAAAATGGAAAATTACCTGTATGGTAACAATATTCTGGGAGACAGTCAGCATGATTTTAGGAAAGGGAGATCATGTCTAACTAACCTGCTTGATTTTTTTGAGAATGCAACATCGACAATGGATAATTGCAAAGCATATGACATGATTTATTTAGATTTCCAAAAAGCTTCTGACAAAGTCCTGTATAAAACATTAATTCTCAAACTGAATGCAGTAGGGATTCAAGGAAATGAATGCACATGGATTAGGGAGTGGTTAACATGTAGAAAACAGAATGTACTGATTAGAGGAGAAACCTCAAAATGGAGCGAGGTAACCAGTGGAGTACCACAGGGATCAGTATTAGGTCCTCTGCTCTTCCTAAAAAGGCCAACAAAATGCTTGGATATATAGTGAAAAGTGTTGAATTCAAATCAAGGGAAGTAAATTTAAATCAAGGGAAGTACTGTTAAAACTTTGCAATGCATTAGTAAGACCCCATATAGAATATTGTGTTCAGTACTGGTTACCTCGCCACAAAAATGATATTGCTGCTCTATAAAGAGTGCAAAGAAGAGCAACCAGAATTATTCTAGGTTTGAAAGACATGTCATGTGCAGACAAGATAAAAGAATTGAATCTATTCAGTCTTGAACAAAGAAGACTATGCGGTGATCTGATTCAAGCATTCGAAATTCTAAAAGGTATTGACAATGTCGACCCAGGGGACTTTTTCGGCCTGAAAAAAGAAACAAAGACCAGGGGTCACAAATGGAGATTAGATAAAGGGGCATTCAGAACAGAAAATAGGAGGCACTTTTTTACACAGAGAATTGTGGGAGTCTGGAACCAACTCCCCAGTAATGTTGTTGAAGCTGACACCCTGGGATATGATATTCTACCTTTAAGAGCTGTCAAGTTTTTTCAGGACACCCCTCTGATACTAATACCAGACAAGCCTCCTATTCCAAGCCCTCACTCCTGCTAACTGTATTAATAATTTATTTCAGCTGCTTGATGTTTGTTAACTACATAACACATTCACAGTTGGAAATGACTAAATGTTAAATTACACTTTGAACAGATGATAACAGATGGGAGAAGATGCAGCAGAATTATTCCAAGCCAGTAATGAACCAGAGTTCTAAAATGTTCTGCCCACATAAGTCTCTGTGCTCTTGCAGCCCTGAGTTACATAAGAGCTCCACATGCTGACAGGGATTCATCAAATTTCCTTGGCATGAGGCACTTTAAAGACCATTCGCAGTTTGATAAATGCCTAATTGTAAGATTATTGAGGTACAAAAGAAATTTAAGCAGCTCACATTTTTTATTTGAATTTCATATCTAGAAATATAGGAATTGCTTGAATAATGGTGCTATAAATTAACTTTGTCTGTCTTTTGAAATGTATTAAATACATTTTGATTGTCTAAACAAAGATTTCATAAAAAAAAAAATTGATTGATTTAATTTTTTTATTTATTAATTTACTGATATTGTCTGTGATTTTTCCCTGAGCTCACAAGTTCCTCTTCTGTACTTGTTGTCTGCCATAGACATGTAACATGGGCTAGATCAGTCAAAGCACCTTTAAAGAAGTAAGAGCCAGCGCCATCTAGTGTACAGCTGTTTGTTTGCAGCAATACAAAAAGAAACAGGATCCTTAATACCTGTTCACTAGGAACAATTAGTATATGGTAAGACTTGTTTGACATGCATTAGTGTATGTAACGGTTGAGTGAAATATTGCTTTCCTTCTTAGGACCTTCTTCCAAACAGGGCTTTAATTATTGAAAATAAATCAGGTTCAATAAAGCAATAAAAGACCTGAGTTGAGTGCAATGGACTGGACAATCCAAACAAAGTAACACAATAATAACACTGAATAGATTAGAACCCCCCAAACCAATTTTAGAAAGAAATGTCATACCATAGCCAATGAATAGCTATAGAATATATTTCTCTTCGCATGGATATTCACTGGCAGGTTTTCAAGGCACTGTGTCACCAATTACCGAGTGTTCTTTCTGGGGTCCGGGGTATATTGTTTTTTTTCATAAACATGGATATGACCAGCTGCCTGCAGATTATCAGTCTAAACACCATTGCTTTTGAATGTGTATTAGGGGGGAGGTAGAAGTTCAGATTGAAGAATCCATTATCTATGATAACATTAAAGGCTTAAAGGCTTCCCAATATGTCTCTTTAGGAAATTAAACGTTATCCTCAGTAGCATTGTATTCTGAGGTCAACTTTGAGACTAATGTAATAAACGAAATAAGCAGCTATTAAGACTGATATCTCTCACATATAATAGTTACTGCATTTATCTAATTTGTGCTGTTGCTGTGGTCTTCCGATACTATTTTTCTTTCTTATTTGAAATGAAGAATGCTGAAATGCAGGCAATGGTTGGCAGGTATTAACATAATTAAACATTTTCAGTTTTTAGTGTTATTGTAATCATGGGTGTTTTCTTTGTCAAACAAACATCCCTGTTTTAGCAATGTGAGTTCTGGCTGTCAGTAACAGACTTGCGATAAAGTGCACATGAATTTGAAATGAGCACTTCAATCAAATAAAAGCGCATTTGCAGAGGGATCATAAAACTGAAAGCATCACAGCCCCTTTGATTAAAAACTGTTTCAGGTATTGAATTTCTCACTTTGAGATTTTAGTTGTCTATAATCTTCTTTCCAGAGGTTGAAAGAAAAGTTATAATCTGTAATAATTGTATATTTATTCATTATTGATAAGCTGTGTATTCAGTACATATGTTCTGTGAATCCAAACTGCAGCAAAAGAGACATGCTTAATTTAAAATGTATGAGAATGTGTTATGATTAAGCTTAGAATAAAGAGGAATCCATTTTCCACCATGAAGGCAGATGATTATGAGCAATATGTCTTTGGAAGCGTGTTCGATTTAATTAGAACTCACCAAATTGCAGACGATTGTTACTTCATACATTCTCTTCAATTGGAAGTCCAATTTCATTACCGGTATAAAATGGGACTGATTTATTATCCTGGTGGGAACTAAAATGGTGTTCATTTTCCATCACATTTTGCATTTCTGCAATTGTGTGAAAGCAATAGGAAAGAAAGGTAATTATTGTTAGTTTCCCTCTCCACTACAACCAGAGAAAGGTCAAATTTAAGAGGCACTTTAAAAAGTAGCAGGGTTTCTAAAAAATATAGCATCATATGTCCCCACATGTTGCTACAATTGTTGAAATAACATACCTGTAATTTTTCTTTTCATTGTAACATCCTGACAACTTTTTACACTTACAACTTTATAAAGGTCTTTTAAAGTCTTTTAAAGCTCTCTTCAAAATGTCCACTCTAGTGCACTGGGGTTTGAGATCTGTTTGAGATCTAAATCACTGCTGGAAGAGTTATAAAAAAAAACAAAAAAACATAACAACAAGTGCTCTGGCTTTTCTGTTCCATACCACATCATGGATCGTTATTGCTGTGTTACCTGTTTGACAATGTGGGCAATAACCCTCACTATCAGTGCACTAGAGAGGACATTTTGAAAATAGCTTTGAAACAGACTTTACAGTAATAAGTGTAAAAAGTTGTCAGGATGTTAACAATGAAAATAAAAACTACAGGTACGTTATTTAAAACACGTGGAAACGTGTAACGCTATATTTTTACTCACGTGTCTGTATTTGTATTTTAAAAGGGGTGTTTTCAAAAACATTTTAACATCCTCTACCTTAATCTTCAAAACCCTAAAAGCTTATTCTTGAGGGCTGTCACTATATCTTTTTTAATCAAAAATTCAAATTCAAGGACATATTTTTGAAAGCAAGGCCTAAATACAGCAATACAGCAGAGTTGTGGCCTGGTCCCTAACTTTCCTTCTTGGACCTCATGGCGCGGTCAGAATTAATAGCCCTGTCTAGCATACAGGACACAGTGACACAGCACTCCCTAATGGTTCTAACTCCCATCCCTTTGATCAGCATCACACATCCAGCTGCATCGCCATACCCAGTCCTAACACACATGTGCTTACCTATTGACTGACCCAAAACAAATAGAAGAAGAAAGCAACCAGACTAGAGAACTAGGCCCAAGTACGGGGCATGGCACGGCCAAGCCACCCTACTGGTTTGGCTGCTGCAACAGCATAGCCATACTGTACATAAGGATTGTGTACTGATATTAATACTTTTGATATAGAATCCCAATAAGAAGTGATGAGACCATTTATAAATTTAGATTGGAGGGGCATACAGTATTCTCTTTAGAGAATAGTAAAACACAACAAATTGAGAAAGATACCCCTTTCCACAGATTTACTCTATGGTGATCACAGACAATGTAAATTAGGTTTAATCCTATTGTTTCTTAATAGAAAGATTAACAGCAGTATCCTGATCAATTTTCTGGTGATGAAATATTTGTATATTATTGACAAGTCTCGAGCCCTAAGCTTTCAGAAGGCTGTTTGCAGCCAACGTTTATATTCAATGAGTTATCGCTGGTTAGCTGTTGAGTGACAACATAAATGCTCAGTACAAACAGCAAGACAGATGATAATATACAGCATGGGAGTATCAATGAAACACATGTATTGTCCCTTGGAGGTTAAACATGACCCTGCTAGTTCAGCCCGAGGGAATCATGATAGAAATATTGCAGAAAGAATGGAATCTTGAAAGTGTAATGTGATACACTTAAGGGCTAAGGGCTGGATTGACTGACCTTCTGTTTAAGATTTACTTGATTATTGGCTTTCGTTGCCACCCAGAAGCTGTAAATAGCACTGTGCTTATTGCAACAACAAGGTTAATAGGTTTCCTGTCACTCTTTCAGAGCAGATGCCCATTATTAGAATTTCTTTAATTGCTGTGGATATTAATGGAACATTCCTCCCTATAAAGTGAGATACGATTGGAGTTGCGGTCTTAATAATAAAATCGATTCAGAAACATGTATGTATGCTACTTTATTTATTTATTTATTTATTTATTTATTTATTTATGTATGTATGCATGTAATTGTTTATGTGTGTATGTATGTATGTATGTATGTATGTATTATTATTATTATTATTATTATTATTATTATTATTACTATTATTTCAATATTATTATTTTTTTTACTGCAAGGCATTCATTTTAAATTGAGCTTTAATTACTCAATGGCATTACAGTAAGTGCAAGAAAGATACATTTGAAGGCATGATGATTCGATTTGCTTATAATATGTCTGCCAGAAAGTCTTGCAGCTACCTTTATTTAAACCGGAGCCTTGAAGACTGTTTTCTAACATTAACTAACACAATTTGTAATGTGATTTTGAAAGGTTTATGGAGCCTGCTTCCTATACTGGCATTTTAATATCCTTATGTCTTCCCAGCTAGAGATTTTTTTTTCTGTTTTCTGCCTTTTCTGCTTTCTTACAATAGACACATTAGAGAAGCAAAGGTACCGAATGCTGTTTGCTAATTCACATAAAGAGCCTTAAACAATGTCCTTATATCTGTATAGAAACCCACGCATTTGACACAGTTCAGATGATTGCTTATGCAAGGAAGTCTGCCTCTGGCTCCCTTGGTTTCAGGACCATGGACAAGGCTACAGTGTTGCAGCTGTCTGGACACAACAGGCATTCCTGTTTCTTCCTCTCTGTTATTTTGCAAGTCTATTTCTTGGCAGTTTTGTGTAATTTAAAAGTTGTTTGTGACTGTTTTTCAGGTGGAATCCAGGTCTAGATTTAACTATTTGTCTTTTTTTGTGCAAAAAGAAAAACAACAAATCAGCTTGCTAATGTACCTGTTTGCCAGCAGACACCTATTTCATATAAGATAAAACATGTCTGAGAAAAACGTGCAGTTGCTGTGAATCTTTTAAAGGTAACGGTAGTTAAAATAACGCCATTTCCATGCACACACTGATTTAGTGCTACAGTGTATTTTTGTAATTAAAACTGTATTGCAATGCATTTAGATGCACCACCATGTAGACTATTTAAAAGACCACAAGCACTCCAAAAACACCTTTTAGTTTAGTATTGTATTGAAAGCTATTTTGTATGCACACACACAAGCAAGAAGTACTGTATGCAGTACTTGTATTGTATTAAATTCAGTGGAGATCCACTGGTAAGCTATTACTGTGAAGTGCACTGTCAATAGCCCTTGTATGCTGCTAAAGAGGTTACGTTATCATCTAATCCTTATTGTATTATGACGCTTTTAAATGTAAACACCATCATTTTAGTATTGTATCAAAACAAGAAAATCAGCTTGCTAGTTTTCATTGAGGTATAAATGTTTTTGTGTTGTAATTTAATTAGGTAACATATAGAACATTTAATTTACATTAAGTGTGTGTCTATTTACACAGTAGTCACTTAGTAAATGCATGTGAACTTAGACCTACTTACAATGTCATTATGCACAGTTACAATGTACTCAATGTGTAAATCTTTTTGAAGGCTATATCTAAGTACACACTTGTATCAGAAAAGAGAGAGTTATAACATGCAAAAAGAGTGTCATGTGTTAGATGAAGGGGTGTTTTTCAAAGTTTGGCCATATTCTAGGTATAATTTATTGAGCGAGAGACATTAGGGTGTTCATCTGCATGTTGCAATGTTGTAAATTAGGTTTGAAATGTTTATGTAAGTAATTGACTGATCTGATTAAGAATCCATTACGAGTTTTATTACTAAAGTAAAATGTTGCTGATGTGAAATGCACTTTTAAATTACACAAAGAATTATTATGCCAGTCTCAAAAAGCTTTTTATCACTGGTTATTTATATTTCAGGACTGTGTAAGCACATATTCACCAGACAGTCACTTAGGAGAGTTGAAAACATTCAGAAGTTTATGATTTGAGAGAGTAATTATCATTCAAATGATGTTTGTCATCTTCGCTCATGACAGGAGCACATGCTGTTGTCAGCATATGAAGTGCTTTTAAAATAGGTTTATTTATGTAATACATTTTCTTATTTGTATATGACCTGTGTTGTTTCTCCTTTGTTCTGGTTGTGCAATCTGCTTACTAGTGCTATATGTGATTATTTACTAGGGTTTCTAGGGCTACAGGCGATGTGATTTGTTATTCTTTAAATAAATACATATAAATAAATAACTAAACAGAGAGAAATAGAGTGAGAGGGGCTGAGAGACAGAGAGTAAGGCTGAAAACAATTCTAAAGACCTTCACATATTGAATATATTAAGCCTGCCAAGCACTGGTCTTTTAAATCCAAGATTAATGTATTGTGTATGTTTTGTGTGATGCTGGTACTTGTCCATGTTTATTTGATTGTAGTTATCATAGTTCAATTCAATGAATGTTGAAGTATGCAAGCTAAATATTATTTATTTACATCTGTGACATCGCTTACTGTACCGTAGTATATGGATCTAGATAAGGAACCGCTCTGAAATGGTAATGCCGTAAAACAAGCAGACACACAGATTGAACTAGGATTAGAAGGTAACTTCAAATGCCATCTTTCATTATTACCCACTGCTGGTTTCCCTTCTGTCAGACGCTACATTTATTTTTCCCATTGCTTTGGCAGTCTTACAAATCTGCCTTTTTTGTTGAAGTTCTCTCATTTGTAGTCTGAAACCAGCCCTCGTCACAAAAAAGATAATTACTGACGATCATTCTAGAATAGGTAGAGTCCCCCTCCCAACCCTCCAGGTCTCAAAATGTGTGCACAATAAATATTCTAAATATTATCAAATATGTTTTCATCCATAACTTCAAAACACTGAATACAAACAATAAGAAACAAAGCCAATGTTTCAGCTACAGTAGGGTACTCATTGTAACATTGGTCTTCTTGACTTAGTTTTTTTGTTTTACCCTGAAATATTTTTGCACCTAAATTGCTGCATTAAAACCTGCATGTCCAAATACTGTACTACCCATATTGCAGGATATGCTAAATAAATGTGGCTAGCTAATTTACATGAGGTCATTCAGGCAGATTCATAAGCTGCATGATTCAAATTTAAAACAATGTGATTGCATGATAGCAATTTAGTAATCCCAACTGAATGTGCATGATGTAAACAGTGACTGATGATGAGGTCCATACTGATTCATATTAAACCCGATCCTAACATGAATACATTATGAACTGGTACAAGGTTATCATAAGTTGTATTTTGTTATTACAATTCAATGCTGTACACATAAATAGTACACCACATACATAATTAATATTTAAAGATTGAATTACACATATTAAAACTGAGGTCTGTGCTATTGTGATTTATTACATGTGTTTAAACATAGTTGCACTGTGTCCAGTACACTGGGTATTTACTGTTAATAAATCAATGTGTTATAATAATTATCATCATACAGCATTATTCCCATACATCAGTATTTTGGTTCAGGATACCAAACATACTTCATCTGAAATTAAAATGACCTAACATGATAATATTGGCAGTATTTCTGGTTTGGACTCACACCTAACATGGCTTGATAATATTGGCAGTATTACTGGTTTAATACTCACACCATGCAACACAGTGTTAATATTAAACTATATTCCTCAGAAGAGTAAGAATTCTAATCTATTAAAGTAGGGGCAATAAGCAGTTGTAACAACCCACAGAAGGACTTGACATTTATTCAGTGGCTCCACTGCACAGCAGTTGCGCTTTTTCATCAAAACCAAATGTAATTATGAAAATGACTGCATTATCATTACAAACAACCAAGCTGGACTAAAAAAAAGCTCAAAAGCCATTTTTACAGAGGGACACAGGCCTTCTCATTACATCTGAGTTATGCTGGCTGTCAGAAAACCCTTAAAGTGGGGAAAATAATCTGGGTTTGAAACAGAAAACCTGTCAATATTTTCAGAGACAATGCACACGGACAACTTAATTAGTGACTTCGAAACTCACTGCTCACTTCCTGCCTTCCAGGTCTTTCTCTTTGTTAAAAACCCTCACGTCCTTCCCCTTGGGTTGTGATTATGAATGCGGATCAATTGTATGCCATTATGGTAATGCCAAGAGAACCGACCACATAATCTCATTGAAGAATTCTGAGATGCTGTACAGTCTTTAACAGTCATTTCCAAGAGCCAAATTAAACTGTATTTCATTTCAACTGCAGTTGTCTCATTGTGATATATGTAGTTGAATATGTAGTTGAATATGTAGTTGTTGTTGTTGTTGTTGTTGTTGCTGTTGTTATATATGTACAGCTGCTTGGCTACATTCTCTAAATGAGTTGGGTAGGTTTCAGTAAAAAACAATAAAAGAAGACATTTTTACCATGGCTGGCCTTGAAGCTGGACTTTTTAGCACTTTAAATGTTATGTGTTTTTCGCATATTAATGTTGTTTCCCTTCACTTAACGCAGCTGTTGGTTGTTTGCTTCTTACTGTATCTGAGACGGCTTTTGTTTTAATTGTTTCGTTCATGTTAGTTCATTGCTTGTATTTTAAATACAATACTGACAGTATAATACAGTTTCAAATTCAAGCTGATAAACCCTAAACCGAGCCACCTTGGGCAAGGGCAGCCCTTACTGCCAAGCACATGCTCTTTTGGCAATCGAAGCAGGCTTAACTGGGAGTTAGGAGAAGTGGTGGGAGCATGATGAAAACACCCTGACAAGTTCTCACTCTGTTAAGACCAGTCTCTGAAGACGGCTGGGAAATGCAGGTTCAATCCAAGTTTACAGCATCTGTATATTAAGTGATGCATCCACTCCCTGTTGTGCAGTCAAGAAAGGGAAATGGCTGAACATACTTCCATATTGTTTATATTCTTTATGCATTTGTCGCTGCTCTTTAAATCCCATCTGATATTACTGTATATTTTTGAGAACATTTGTCTTTATGCAATTCAGTGGTTTATTTTCGATTTCAATAGTTCGCTTGTGATTAACAGTTCTTGCAGGTATTGCACCTATAC
This sequence comes from Acipenser ruthenus, assembly GCF_902713425.1. NCBI lineage: Eukaryota > Metazoa > Chordata > Actinopteri > Acipenseriformes > Acipenseridae > Acipenser > Acipenser ruthenus. Next base: position 32,670,275 of record NC_081204.1, on the reverse strand, counting down.
TTGGAGTGCTATCCTGCATATTTATTATTTATGTCACGGGATTCGGTTATTGTATATTTGCTGTTATCTGTTTTGAGATAGTGTTGGGACACAAGGTTCTAAATTAAATCAAAGTTTATATATCTATGCTTATATAAAGCATATATATGTTTATATGCTGCTTTTGTTTTTTAACAGTAACATGCAATAAGTTTCAATAAGTAATTTGCAGTGGTCATGTTCTTATAAATAGAAGTTATATGATGAGTGTGCAACCAAGATGTCTCTAAAAGCGATACATGCATTTACTGAGACTTTTTTTAACATTTATAAATTGCCTTGCATTGGTTTGCACCTCTAATAACAAGCATTGTGATGCACTTTATGCCTTCAGTATATATATATATATATATATATATATATATATATATATATATATATATATATATATATAGATAGATAGATAGATAGATAGATAGATAGATAGATAGATAGATAGATAGATAGATAAACTTTTATTTTACTTTCCCGTTAAGTAGGTTTTCAAATTAAAATGTAATAATTGTGCAAAGCTAAAGAAATGCAAATCCTTTTAAGAACAACAAGATGCTAACACAATGCTTACTGAAAATGGGTTTTGGGTTTCCCGCAGGATAACTCCACTGACCCTCTGTCTTTTCTGTCACTCTCTGTAAATGGGATTTCTCAGAAGCACTTTACATGCATTAACTGTAGGTGCAGAACTCCAGTAATTAAATCTGCCCTGCCTTAGAGTTACCTGTCATGTCAAATGAACCATATGCATGTTATAATAATAATAATAATAATAATAATAATAATAATAATAATAATAATATAGTAGATGTTTTGGTGGACTCACAGCTTGCCTTACTTGCATTATTTAGTTAAGTCTATTACCTTGTTTCTGTCCATCTGTAGAACTATGTGTAAATCATGTGATCATGAGTGGCTTTAAGCCAACAGCAAGTGTTTTCAGTTGTAGTATTATAAATTAAACATAAGGAATAATGTATTCAACTCTTATGTTCCATGATAAAACATGGCTCGCACTTTGTACTGCTGAAGTGGAACATTAAAGATTAATTGTCTCAGCTGTTGAAAAGTTTTCCATTTCAAGAAAAGAAAAACAGACATGTTTGATTTGTTACTGTCCCATTAGGACTGCAAGTGATAATCACGGAACATTGTAAAATGTGTTACACTTTTATGGGGTTGATAGATATCTAGTACTGGGCACTTTTGTACTGCAATGCAGTAGTGTGGCTAAGGACTTCATATCTGCATTAAGTATAGTCATCATCACGTTATTATTATTATTATTATTATTATTATTATTATTATTATTATTATTATTATTATTATTATGTGAAGGCTGAACATCATAATGATCTAGTGGTGATTTAAGGACACTTAGAACCTACACAGAAAAAGGCTGCAGCAAACATATGGAACTTTTTCATATATACATACAGGTCTGTTTTTGATACATTTTTTTATTTCTCACAGAATTAAACTATAGTAAGTGAATTCCATACTGTTTTTGTCTGTGAAATGAAGGATTTGTGGTATTCAGAACAAAGAGGCCGCTCCTGTGTAAGAAAGTACATAAACTGTGAATTCTGAACATATTAGCAGTTAAACTACCTCACACTTGTTCAGGAAATGTCTTCCTCTATCAAGCAGAAAGCCACTGAATCTTGCCAAACTACTGACAAGATCTCCGTTCATCTTTAAATTTGCTTTCCAAGGCACAATGACATATCAAGAGGTCTCAATGTCAGCGAAGGTGCTGGTGTTAAATTTATCAAAGAGAAACCAAAATGTCTCGTTTGAGTTGGAATCAATCTCCCAGGCAATTGTCTGTGACATAGAGAACATAATTTTACTGTATGAATTTTTGTCCTCTACAAAATAATGCTTGAGTCAACTTTCTAGTAAGTTTTTCGGGTTATGGAAAGTGGCGGAGATAACCTAAACACAGTTGAGATTTGTATATCAGTACAGATTGTTTGTAAGCATTGTAAAGGAAATAGATCAATACAAAAAAAAACTAACTAACAATGGCATTATGGTCTTTATAATTCATGCCAGATGTGTCACTTCTGCCCTTTAGTTCTGTCAATTAGCTTGACATTATTTCACTATTAAAAGACTATTTTAGATTTTATTTTATTAAACAGCAATACACATAGAAACAAAGATGGCAAAACATTTATTTGTTTTATTAATCAAATTGTTTTTTTCTTCTTGTTTTTAAATTACTCCCCTGACTTTAATTGCTGATCTCATTAGTGTTGATTTAAGCATTTATTTTCTTAGAACAAGGATAAGTTGAGCATGAAACAATTTAGTTGATTTATGTAATTAAAAGGCAGATTCCATTGGAAAATGCAAATTGTCCTAATAACTTTAAACAAAGTGCAGCTCAATTCTGAGTCAAATTGCATTCTTAATTATTCATCGTTTCAGGTTTAAATCTGCAAACTATATGGCTGAACAGCAAAACTGCACCTGAGGATTGAATATCAGCCTTCCTGGAATGTAAAGACCTAGTGAAGCAGGACAGTATAGAATAAGGCAGTGTGTGGATTTGCAGGCGCTCGTGTTCAATACACAGCAGTCGTGCCTAAGAATGGAATTCATTGTAAAGTCTATGACTGAATTCCACCTGGGTCTAATTTGAAGCATTTGTAAATTACATCAAAAGAAAACACCATAAACACTAGTGCCCACTATATAAACAATACAGCTCTCAATTAATGTTTTTAACTAGATGTGCTTGCGTAGGATTTCTGAATGTCAGCTGTGATTAATAAATAATAAGTGCTAACTATAACCCTGGCATGCACATGTACAACACTTATAGGACTTGACTTTGTCTTATTGTACCCTGACCTTTTCTTTGAAGAGAATTCTTGCATTTCATTTGGGAACAGTGACAAGGATGGGAAAGTATTTGACAGGACACAGACTGTTACATTTGCAGCTGCCTAATTGACAAAGTTTTGCAGTTTCTATGAAGCCTTAGCATTAGAATTCACTCGGGGACGTTGGTTGAAGGAGGAGGAAAAGCTTGCCCCAGGCTTCAGAAATGTCATCTCACCCTGTAACTAATTAGACATGTCACGATTATTGAAATGTTTCTTAATTGATAACAACAAACACAGGTGAAAGCATTAAGTATGTTTTGTGAAGTGCTTTTATAATGTCACATTAGACAATGAGGTTGGCAAAATGCAAAAAAAAAAAAAAAACACATTCCCAGCTTGTTTAAAGGTTAATTAAAATCGCATTTCATCAACGTGTGGCATGAATCAGTCCTACACCTTGACAAGTTTTGAATGCAGATTTTAATAAAGAAGGTACTGTAAGTTTCACCTATTCCAATATGATAAAACAGACAGATGTGTGACAGATGTTGCATTGGTCTCTTGGCAAGGTTAGCAGTAAAATGCCATACCTTTCCCTTCCTTGGCTATATATTTTACTCTATCCCCTCATTATTATTATTTTCTTGAAATTGCTAATTCCAGATAAACAACGTCTCGTTTTATGCGGGGTCTTGTTTGTGCCCAGTCTAGAGCTGCCAAGGGGTTAACATTTTAATAGAGTCCTTTATAAACAAGGATCCCTGGGGCTAACACAAGAAAAACAAAGCTAGAGGCTGAGATTTAAACATATCGACTGTCTCAGTACTCTGAAAAGATCTAGGAATTGAATTCCAATGTGAACGGGAATTAGAGCTAAGCGCCCTGGCACCAGTTCTTGCAATCCTACACAAATAAAAACGCACTATTCTGATAATTTAACAGCACAGACCACAAATACGGTTTCTGATGGTTTTCAGATTTTGTGCAGCAGGTATTTCTATGAAGGGACTTTCACCGGATGAAAAGATAAAGCCGACTTTCGCTCACATACAGCAGATACTGTTTCAGAATAGGCTTTGGAAAATGTGAAATGTCCATGGGCTGACAGGAACAAGTTTGCAGGACTAAGTAATGATTAAACACCAGAAAATAAGAGATACTCGTAACATTTCCTCGAAAGCAATTAAAACAACTCAATCTAATTATTTTGCCTAGCACCCCTATGGGTATATCAGACAATTAATAACTGTGCAGTCAATTTTTAATTATACTTAATTATATCTCAGAGACTTCGTATAATTTTTTGATTCTCGTGAAATGACCCCAGCCCAGCACAGAATGATTGGGCACTTTCACTTCTGTCCACAGTTTGATAAACTAAAATCCTGAATGACCAACGAATTTAGATGTTTGAAAATGGATGATTTTGCATGCATTGAAATTACAATGCCAGGGTACAGTTTGTCTTTAAAAGTGAATGTATCCATTATTTTAACACAAATCTTCTATATAAATGGGTAAGTACACATGCATTTACTAAGTTACTACTACATAAATGCACAGTAATTAGAGACACTTAATGTAGAGTGTTACCCATACCAGTAGCAAATCAAACTTGGGGTTGCAAATGGACCCTGTATTGCTTGATAAAGTATAGTTTATTTAAATGCATGTTCTTGTCCTGTGTAACTACCAGATCACCCAATGTGTGTATTAACGATTTCACCTATCATGTTTTATTTTTTCAAACTTTTTTTAATTTCCTTTTTTAAATCTTTTTCTTACATGATAGAAACAAATGATTGCTTTCCTGTTGCATCAGTCTTTATTTTTACATTGACAAATAACAGGGATAGAAACCACCTACACAAAAATGTATGCAAGACAAACTGTAACTAGACTCATAAATCACTTTGAAATGTTGGGCTATCGTGTTTTTAAGTATTAATTATCAATTTTGAAGAAATCAAAGAGATTTTATTTTCATTTTTTATTGCAAGCAGCAAAATATCTAACAGTTGTTCATTTCTTCTTTGTTATTTTATTCCTAGCAAATGACATGGGATGAATAGCCATGTAATAACATTGGAATACATGGGTCGTTAACAATATTTCCTGCTCTTACATGGTAACTACTGTGTGATTAAATAGAAATAGCCTTGTTAAATAGAAATAGCCTTTGTTACACATGTATATTACATGTATATTACATGTGTAACAAAGTTATATTTTGCAGTCGTGACAAACAAAGATAGCAGTAAAATGGTGACCATATTAAGCAGTTAAACCACAGGATTCATTCCTCCAGTGAAGAGGTCTACATTCTGTCTTAAATCAGTTTCTTGGTTTATGGAAAGGGTCTATAGGGGGCTATGAGTCTATGATCAGTCTGGAGAAGAGCTGTAGAAATACAAGGCTGTTATGGAGTTCTGTTATGGCAGATGAACGGACAGACAGACCAGTATACTAAAATCATTAGTCCTCTGCTTCTGCTGTTGCCATCCCACCAAGACGTCTCGTTGTGCTTCTGTAAACTCAAAAGAGTTTTTTTTTAGAGCCCCAGCTATTCACCCTGTAAAAGATGAATCCTCTTAACAAGACTATCATGTGTGGACGAACCTGAGTAAACAAACAAAGGCCGGGCAATTTCCCTGTTCAATTGTGTTCTCTCCTTAAAAACAAACAAACAGTAGTTTAATATAAATGGAAATGAGTGCAATATAAGCGCAAGACTAGGAACCCTTGATGCATGGCAGCATACAGTTTCAAAGCCATGAGCACTTGGGTACTGTTCTCATAAACAGCCTATTCATTTGTAGCACTTCTGTATATCAGAAGTTACACATCTCATGTTTTTCCTCTTACCAAAAACAAAATTGATTTTCTCCAACGTCTTTTTCTCTATCCTTTGACATGTAATTAAGCACTGCATTGACACATATGTACAATGAATTTTCTTTGTACTTTATACAGTGAGAACTGTGCCCATAAAAAGCTTTGATACTGGTCCCAGTTCCCATTAAAAACAATATTCATCCTAGAAGGTATATACACATGCTTACTGTACAAATAATATTAAAAAGGGTATATTCTGCAGTATTGATCACAGCAAGTAACAAGCAATAACACGATAATAATGACATTATCGTTAGCTTTTATTTAGGCCTGTTATCAGCCTAGACGCCAGTTATTTCCTTTGATTTCCTGGTTACAGGGACTCCTAGGAGTTCAATATCACAAGGCTCACAGGAAGCTGAGAGTTTTACTAAGCTCAATGCAACCTTATAGAGACCTAGCCATGCGCTGGTTGTTTATCACTTATCTGGTTGTTTATCACTTATCACTGGAATTGCTCCTTGACAAGGCTGGCGGGTCAAAATAAAAAGTTAAGTTCTAACACTAAGCTTGACCACTGACCCTGGGAGCTAAACAGATAACCATTGCAGGTGTAAAACACGCTTTTGACTCTCCGTCAACACTGGTTTTGGGAGCCAATATTAACCATTTCATTATTTCTTCAGGTGACCTTATGTAGAACTACAGCCACAGCAAAGCACTGCATGTAAGGATTTCTATCACGGAGCATCCTTTGAATGAACAATGTGGCTTTGGTATTGTGCTGCAATAAAACATCACAGCAGTGTTTGCAGCCGGCATTCCCCAGTTTCTCGTAAACCTCAGCTTTATTCCTGCCTGGGAATCTCCGGTGACAGGGCTAATTACTATAGATCCTAGCAGGAACATCATAAACATTTACACTGTATTGACAGAGTGAATAACAAATGAGGCCACGGGTGTACGCTGTGGGCATTTAAAAAAAAACAAAAAAAAAAAAACCTTTAAGACCGCAAACTGTTTTGTAACTGAGATTTAATTATATCTTAAGTAGAGTGCCCCTTTTTTTCTCTGTCTGCCCAGGAGTTAGAAGTAATCAATGATGGCACGGTGTCACAAATGTATGCTTTACCACAAGGAATGACTTCATTCCACTGTACTAGGGCTGGGGTGCTCACACTGTTCCCTGAGAATCCTGTGAGCATTCCCCAGCATTCCACTGAAATAATATCTGAATCAATGGTGCACTGTGATGCATCAGGGAAAGATACTATACTGTAGAGGCCCAGTTTGTGCTATGGATGTTCAGTAGATTACCATACGTGGCATTTGTGTTACACTCGTAGTGTTGTGCTTGCTGTTGCAACTGTGGCGAATGTACATACAGTATTACGTAAAGCCAATGTTGAATGCAAAATAATTACACTATGATTTTGAATGCTGGTACTGTACTTTGTCGTCATATCATAATCATATTTTCCACCAACACAAGCGTATGTACTATGACCGCTTTAAATCAAATGCACCCTGTTGCATTCATGTACTAGTTGCAATGTTTGCCGTGAATATTTGTTCCCTTCCTGGGAGATGATTCACATTTGCTATACTCGACAACTGCATGGGGTCAGAAATAATAGAAAGCTTTGGGGGCTCTACTGAGAGCTGGAGAGTCATTGAAGAATGTAATCATTAAAGAGGAGTGAGATTAGCTGAGCTGGACTCAAGATTGCCTATGTTTTTAAAAAAAAAAACATATATATATATATAGAGAGAGAGAGAGAGAGAGAGAGAGAGAGAGAGAGAGAGAGAGAGATTAAGTGGAAGGAAAAAATAATTAAATTAATACCACAATGGTGCCATTCTAGCAGCGGCTTATATCATATGGAACCATTGCATTGCCATTGCGGTGCCACTGCTTAGACAGAGCATAAGGTTAGGGTTTGCAACTCATTGTCATGCTTGTCCAAAGTAAGAATTGCAAATGTGAGAATCCGGATGGGAGGCAGAAGGACATTCCCAAATATAATATTGGTGTTACGACTTCTAAAAGAAGCATTTGGGGACGGGAGTACACATTTAGAAATCGTCAAATGTGCTGGATTGGGCATGGGCTATGTAGTTAAAAAAAAAAAAAAAAATCATGCTTTTTTTTTTTTTGTTCAACATTTTAAACAGCATGGTTTGCTTTAAATCTCGAGAAAGCGATAATTAACAATTATGAGAGTGCATCTAGTTTGGATGTTTACTAATTATCAGGCTGAGCGGCTGCACAGTGATGCCTTTCAAAGCTAAATAACTAAGCAGCACATGCGTTTAAAATGGGAAGGGATTTGGCTGTGAGCATTAATCATCTCTGAATGCATATTTATTTCACTTAAAATTCATGCATTAAACATGATATTTCATATGCTCCTGTAATCTTAATCTTGAAGGAAATACTTGGTATTACACACACATGAAAACAACAGCGGCCAATGTAATGACCATATAAAGTGGGGGTCAGCTAAACCATGATATTACACTCACATGAAATAACAGTGGTCAAGCTAATAAGCTGAATTCAGATAAATGTCTACACTTTCGAAAGCACAGAACTGAAACCTCATTAGAATGTACACATATAGCAGTACAATATTGCAGTTCATTTGGCAACACTCTAAGTGATATATCTCAACTGCATGTAGTTACTCATGTAGTCACATATGTACACCCATAACCGCAGTAACATTATGTCCATCTAAAATCACTGAAACATAGTAGGTACGTGATATGATATATGCTGGGGTTAGGGTTAGGGTTTATGGTAAGGGTTAGGGTTTTATCATGCAAAACAAAATGTTACTATGTATGCATAAACCTTTTCACCTGTCATGCAACCTGTACTAATTCCCAGCAGTGGGTCTGTTAGCCAGGGACTTAGCCCTGGCACTGCATCACTCCTTACTGCCAGGGCTTACTGCTGAGCACAGGGTGGCAGAGAGGAATCACATGCAGCCTCGACTGTGTGGAACCATCAGCTACAAATGTTACCAACAGCCTACAGATCTCAGCAGGAGGTAAAAAAAAGAACATGGATCACACAAGCTCACATCACTGGATGAATAATAATAATGCCTACGCTTTAGGTGAATTAAAATAATGACAGAATACTTTATTATTATTATTATTATTATTATTATTATTATTATTATGTTTTTATTTAAAATCTGAATTGTTTTAACAGTATTGCTAATTGTGTCTTAATATAACTTTTTTTAATAGAATTATTATTATTATTATTATTTATTTCTTAGCAGACGCCCTTATCCTGGGTGACTTACAATTGTTACAAGATATCGCATTATTTTTACATACAATTACATTATTTTTTACATATTATTTTACATACAATTACCTATTTATACAGTTGGGTTTTTACTGGAGCAATCTAGGTAAAGTACCTTGCTCAAGGGTACAGCAGCAGTGTCCCCTACCTGGGATTGAACCCACAACCCTCCAGTCAAGAGTCCAGAGCCCTAACCACTACTCCACACTGCTGCCCTCTTATAATAGAAGCAGCAATTATAGCGCTAGGGGAACTTGGTAATTACATAAAAGCATCTAGGGTAGGGATTTCATTTTGTTCAGCAGCAAATCTCCAAACACCCGGAATCATCACGACAGAACTCAGACCCTGAGAAAAGTCGGAGGCTAGGCAGGACTGCCTGTCACTCAGAACAGGAATGAAAGATCAGAAGGAAGGTCGGCCTGTCACTCAGAACAGGAAAGACAAAACAGAGGGCGTGATTCAGACTCTGCCTGAGAAGCAGTCGGCAGACCGTGGTTTGTCCGGTCAAAGCCCGGAAAAAGTTATTTACATTTTTATTTCAAGCTTTGCCCAAAGTCAGCGGGCAATTCAGGAATCGCCTGGCAATCTACTCTGATCTTGTTGCTTTCTTTAGGCAATATACTGTAAAGATAATGGTATAACTGCAGTGATACAACAATTAAGAAAATGAAACAATTATTTCAGCATGCAGCCCACCAAGCCTTTGCTCTGTGACAGATCTAAAGGAGTAGAAGTTAAATTACTGTTAGAATGTCTGTAAGCCAACACCTGCTCACCGCCTCTCCATGCTGATCCACTTATCCCCATAAGGATGCTCAGGCTGGATATTAAATGGGCTCTCAATTCGGCAAGCACAATAAGTAAAATATGATAAATTAGCTGATTTTAAGTAGATAGCTGTGTGCACCAATTCACAAGTTCCAGCAGCATCAGCTGAACTAGGCAATGAAACAGTGCCACGTTTAAGTGGTTCGGAAACCAATTATTATTATCATTTAGTCCTTTTAGCAGACATTTTTTTCCAAAGCGATTTACAGAGACTTGGGGGTGAGCTATGCATCACAACTGACAATAGGACCTGGGTTTAACGTCTCATCCGAACGATGGAGCTTATGGAAGTTAAGTGACTTGTTCAGCTGAGCTGGGATTGAACCTGGAACCTCTTTTCTTTAACCACGGGACCACCAAGCCTCCAATGCATCTTAACCTCATGATCCTCCCTTTCCTCAAGTACCTGGCAGTCATACAGACAATCAACCTGCAACTGGCCTTACAAAAAATCTATCTAAACGAATATCACTTGTGTGAACTCAGTTAACTATATTAGAACCATTGGAAAATAAAATGAATCTATATATATATATATATATATATATATATATATATATATATATATATATATATATATATATATATATATAATAGCTATGCAAAATAATAATAATACCTTTTTACTTTTTGACAAAATATTGCTTGTATTGCTTGTAGCATTTTACAGAATCGTTTAGATTTTTATCAGACAAACAAGTCTTCTTGTAGTCTTAATATTTGTCTATTATTAGCTCTGTTAAAAGCTTCAGGAAAAATGCTAACCTCCTTCACAGCAGGCAGCTTTTTAGCTACAAAAAGAGGAAAAATAACTGTGCAGAAACAAACAAAAAAAAAAAAAAACGATAGCACTGGGCATGTGGCCATTGTCATCACAGGGTGACGTATTTAAACTGATAATGGTCACAATGGGTTAACTGTGGGGAATGTATTTCTAGAAATACATCCAGTGTGCATGATCTATATCCTCAAGATGTGTAGACGAGGCAAGCTAACAGAAGTCATTTCTCTTCTGTGAGTCATGCTACATCCTCTGATGTATATTCAGTTTGTTTTATCTCTCGCAAGAACGAACCAAGAATTTGTTCTCCGAGGAACCCTGTAGAATGTATTAAGCAAAACCTTGTGGCAACTAAAAAGGGGTGTGGAAACCCCAAAAGACAAAAGCACATTGTGTTTGATCTGTACGATCTATTATCTGACCCCCCACCAGTGCATTTGGGAAAATATAAGAAAGACTGCAAACAAAGGCAAAAAAAACCAAACAAACATATGTTAAAGCTATATCTAAGTACAGCTAAGCCATATAAAGATGGCTCTTCCGTGCTATTTTTCCAAGTATATAAGAATATATTTGCAGAACTATTTGCTTAGCTCCTTATCCAAAAAAGAATATATGTTTTGTGTGTAAACTAGATAGATGTGGTCATCTAAATCCAATGCAAGCAAGTATCTAAAAAGATTTTGACCTTTTGACCCTTACGCTACGACGACGCAAGAAATCGTACATATATGATGATGATCTAATGGTGAAGTTAGATGCCCATTTTAAGCCTTTTTAAGCAATCATTAAATGACTGACATCTCCAAAGTCTCCAACAACCAATCAGGGATGGTTTTATATACTTTCAAAACAAAAGTAAAGTTAGATAGACAGGAAGTTAGACAAGTGAGTTTTAGTTTTTTGTCATGAGATTCGGTGATCACAAGTACAAGCTTACCACAAACTATATTGTTTGCAATTATGCAATTTAAAAAAAGACCAAATGAGTGCCTGACTTCTGAAGTCCAGGATGCTGTACCTCCATCCTCAATAATTAATTTCAATCAGAAATGTTTCTGTAATCGTAACACTGCTGCCTGTCAACCCGGAAAGGCAAAAAGTATGACAAGCTGAGAGAAATCTTGTGTTTGACATGACTCCCATCTTTTAGAAATGGGTGTATCTGTCACGAATGCATTTTGTGGTAGGCCGTGATTAATTCTTTGGTTATTGTGCATTCGTCCGGTGACATGCATAATACCAGGAATCTCACAGATATGAAACAAGAGAACCGACACTGACTGACAGCACCGCCCAAGCCAGCTGGAGAAAAACATCACATAGTAAAATGTGTATTTAGAATTTCATATTAGCAATTACAATGAAATGATATTGCAGTGTAGTGTAGCTGTTATGTTATTTTATTGTAATGGTAATGCTTTAATATCAATTAAGAAAGATAGATAGAAAGAAAGAAAGAAAGAAAGAAAGAAAGAAAGAAAGAAAGAAAGAAAGAAAGCTATACCATAACAATTTAGATGTATATACTTGTTTTATGAAGTAGCACATTTCATCTTTAGAGACACAGAATTGACAGTTTTTAACTGGCTAGGTAGCAATCCCTTCTTCCATTTCAGAGGAGATCAACAACCAGTTGGAGTTGCAGGGCTCAGCATTGCTCAGCATTGCAGGGCTCAGCATTGCGCTGTGTTTAGCAGACAAGATTAACTCCTATAGGTCAAGTATCTAATGTAGCGAGTTCACATAGTGGGCTGGCCTCTCCTTAAATGAGAGTAAGTTAATTTAATCAAGTATCTGTAGATCTTCAATAAGCAAGAGTTGGTTAGTGCTACTGCTTCAGTGATTTCTAATGTGTTTAAATACTGATCAATACAGGTTTACCTGGACATGGAGATCCAGTAATTGCATTTGAAAAAGAAGTTATCTGACATGAAGCAAAGCAACTTAAAGCTTCTCTCTAGCGAACATCAGAAGCTTACATGCTCAATATCCCTTAATGTATCTATGACTCTCTGTCATTGTTTCAGCTTAAATTATTGTATGCCATGCTTGAAGAGACTATTTAAGGCTGATTATGGGGCAGTAAGGTGGGGAAGCATACCTGTGTTCCATAGGCTTCAGTGCACAGTGCCTCTTCTATTGGCTTCAGTGCACAATACAACACTAATATGCTTCCCCTCCTCACTTCTCTATAATAAGACTTGAGGATTTACTTCATCTGCTTTTGTTTTGCTGGACTAGTGGAATATTACAGAGCATGCATACATTGATATTAATCAGTTAAAATGTATAGTGTTGCTTTTATGTACTCGTGGACCTGTGATTATATTCAACTGTTGTACTGGAACAGCTAGCTAAATTCCTTTGATGTACTGTATTAAGTATAAGGCAGATGAACTATATGTTTTCCTTTTTTTTTAATGCCATATAGTTTCCCATGCATATTCTATCCCCACCGAAGGACAAATGAAATCTTGAGGAAAATGTATAATGACCACAACTATAGATACAAGGAATCTTCTGGTATATCACATTGCATTGTTTCAAGTCCCTTACAATGTTTTGTGTTGTGAAGAGTTGTGTGGTGGTAGACATTCACCATATTAAGGCAAACTAAATCAATATGGATACATTTAGATACACCGTATAGAGAGGCAGTCAGAAGAATAGGTAGGCACATACAATCATTCATACATGCAAACGGAACAGAACAGTATGCTAAAGGCATTTGTAAATAAGAAACTCAAGGGAATTAGACAACTGAATATTACCAAGTTGGCATTAAAGACATATTGGCTATTTTTAGGGTGTTTTCTCATTTGCATTACCAGCAGATGTAAACTACGACATTTGGACAGATGAAAATAAAATAAATATAAAACAAATTGCCAAGAGGAAGAAGATACTGATCATTTCTGTCCCATCTGTTTGATTCATTTCTTCTTTTTTACTGTGCATACTTCAGAGATTATTATTATTTATTTCTTGACAGACACCCCTTATCCAGGGCGACTTACAATATGTTACAAACTATCACATTATTTTTACATACAATTACATTATTTTTTCCACATTATTTTTACATACAATTACCCATTTATACAGTTGGGTTTTTACTGTAGCAATCTAGGTAAAGTACCTTGCTCAAGGGTACATCAGCAGTGTCCCCACCTGGGATTGAACCCACGACCCTCCGGGTCGAGTCCAGATCCCTAACCACTACTCCACACTGCTGCCCAATAGAAAGAGTGGACGTCTTAATTAGATTTCCTAACAGTCTGCAGCTGTCTTTTTTTTTTTTTTTTTTTTTATGTGACCATCGAAACAAGGTATGTGTTAGATTGAGACGGGCCCCCAGCGGATTTATAAAGAATAGCAAAAATAAAATAAATAAATTGCCATTTATTTGTCAGCCATGGTTCTCATGTATCAGGATGTGTCGTTTGTGTTAGCAATTGGATCTCGCTATTGCACACAACTTGAGATTGATAGGACAGTGGAGATGGAGTCTGTTCTTCGCCTGCCTAGGACAGGAGAGTCAATGTCTCTCAACTGATATTTTTTAGCACTTTTTTTTACCCCAGGGCAGCTGTCAGAAACAACTTATTGCATACAGTCGGTGCTTTTCACGAAACTCATTCTAAAGTGATTAGCCCGCAGCCAGATAGTGATGTGCTGCTGCGGCAGCTGCTACAAGCCCTGCATGTTATATGCAGATGCATGGCTGGAAAGCTCCCTGCTGGGTCCTATCAGATGGAATGGATAGGTGGAGTTATTGGAGAAGACATTGGTAAGTGCTGCTGCTTTCTCATGTTGCTTCAGCCAGGATGATTTCAGTTTGTTGTTGCTCTACCTGTCTCAGGATCAAGGGGGCATTTATCATTTAGACTTGTCCATATAAATGGTCTAATATCTTAGAGGGAGGTGGTGGTGGTGGGGGAGGGGGGGGGGCACAAGTAATAACTCAGGATAAATATAAAGTTTTGTTCTGGTGATGTGGCAATTTATTTGCATTGAGCTGACGTGAAAGACTAACAATGTTACACTCAAAGGTTGTTAGTGAACAGACTATGAATTCTCCAGTACAATGGTTACATTTAGATTTGGTCAAATCCTTATAACCTATACAATATATTTAAACTTTAATGCATTGTATCATTTATCCGTCACACACTTGGCAAGGAATCTTTGGTCAAATGAATACAGAACAAATTATGTTGTTGGCAAAAATGTGAGCTCAATGTCAGCTGTATCAGATTTCCGCTGGTGGCTTGAGGGTTTTCAAGTGTTAGTTCTGATGAGAACGAGATGCCGTGGAGATAGAAGTCACAGGAGCCCCCCTGGGTCACTCACACTGGGTCAGTGGCAAAGGTACGCTTGACACTCATGTTTGATGATTTAATCCACGCTGGCCTTTCCTCTTTTATTTCTGGATGTTGTTGCATTTTTCAAAATGATTCAGTGGATGCAGCACAAGGAGTTGCACCCTAGATAACACTACAGTACATACAGGCTTGAGACTCCATGAATTACTGGATTTTTTACAAGGTCAAACAAGACAGGCTCGACCATGATGGTTCAGAACACTCACAGATCATTCTACCTTCTACCAATTCTTTAATGATATGTTGGAATTGCAACTTCTGTTAAGCCTGTGTGTTTGAATAATAATGAACTGGGCAGTTGACCTGATTTAATGCTGCACAGGAGCTCATTTCATTCTTTGACCTAAAGGTAATGTGCAGGTAGTGTTCGCTACCTACACAGTGTAATGACTAGTCTGAATTACTTAGTAAACCAACTGCAGATAACAGACATGATTACAGCCAAATTGATATAGATAAATGTGTATATAAGATAAAAGTGAAATCACAAATAGAGAAAATTAGATATTCAGTCATAAGAAACCTGTCATGCAAAACTAGCCACCATATTTATATTATATTTTGCCAAAAATGTATCAAAATAAAATACGTAGGAGAGGTATAGCATTATACAAAATGTAGGAACAATTGCATACTACATATAATTTAGAGTTTTGTTTAACTTGATTAGTTCCAATGAAAATATTATTTACGTGTAAAGGTCAAGGAATTACTATGAACACCAACACAAACCCGAGACAACAAGAAGTTTTAATCAATAATAGCAGTTTATTGAAATACAGAAATATAAAAGAAATCTTAAGAAGTCAGAACTCCATCTTCAAAAGTACACTTGACCACACTACAGCTCCACAGATCCAGATACAGCATAAACACATTAATAGATTTAAATAGAAATAGTGAGTGTAGTTACCATGGCATCAAAAGCCTGTAAGTGCCTCTGCTGTTTTGAAATACACTTTCCCTTGACAAAGGTATATTAAACACTGAGAGCTGACCCCATATTGTTAAGCTATTCATCAGAAGGGTTGTTTGAATGTAGTTTTTAGGTTCTGAGGTCTGCTTTGGATATTAATTTTTCTTTATTGTAAGATGCTTCACAGACCGCTGTGGAGAATCCTTCTGATGTGGCTCTGCCAGATGCCAGTTAATCACAACACAACATGCAATCACGAGAGCGAACACCATCACCATGTACAGTGTTTGACAATCTATAATGGTGCAAATAAATACAAAACTTTCACATGATAGATTGCCTCTGGCACCCTGTTGAGTCAGTTTCAAAGGAGGTTAATATGACAGCTATGCTTGTCGTAAGAAATAAAGATACATCAGTATCTCAATGATTTTTAGAATTTGCAATTTCTGTATTTTATTTATGCGGTGCAACACAAGAGGAGTACAATGTTAATGGCCATGCAGCAATCAACAGTTTGAATTAGTTATGAGTTACAGGTAGCCCTAATGGAATAAGATGACTTTCACTCAAGCTGACGAGCCAGATGTTCAAACAATGAATAGCAGGTGACACACAAAGCATATTTCCCTGGTGGTTAAAAAAAAATCTGTGCAAGACACACAAAAAAAAACCTTCTACTAGTGATACTGCTGAAATACCATGCATACCTGTGACAGGGTGCGCGTTGCCAAGGAGACAAACAGAGCTCCGTCCACCGCACAGTTTCTTCACCAACACAATCCCAACTCACACCCGCGATCACCCTATTTATACATCTATGACTGGAGCCTTAATTAATCATTTAAACATGTATTCATCCTCCCACATATACACACACCCGTGCACTGGTAGGTCTTTCCCCCTGCCGTGCTGCTACAGTGCTGTATGGAACAGAGCGGTTTATTTTCTTTGATTCTGAGGCCTCAGACGTGTTTAGCCATGGCATTAGACGAAACAGACCACATGAAAGACGGTAAAGATTAGGGTAAAGATTGCAACCTGTAATATGTGTTTTTTGTGGTGGGGCTGTGAAAATACAGTCCCTGCATAACACCAGTGCTCATGGCCAGCCTGTGTGTTTTGGGTAACTGGAAAGACAATTGTCTAAAGAAACACAAAGGTTAGATGAGGGCATGTTGGCTATAGAAGCCTATGGTTAATGTTTTATACGACATTCACTTTTAAAACAATTATTTAAAACGCCAGCTGTCTAACCAATGCATTTTTCTTGTACCCATACATTTCGGCACATTTTCCAACTTACTATTTTTTTTTTTTTTGGAAAGATTTAAACTGCAGTGTTTTTCAGTCATTTTTATTTTACAAGCCGCCTTTGTTTTATGAGAAAGTCAAGTTATGATGTTTTAAGGTGAAAGATTAAATTAAATGAATGCAAGGTAATTACCATTACAATATGGACTTTGTTTTTCTATTGTAAGTACCACACACTTTTACATGAGGCTGCTGAGTGGAAGTCTCTGCCACAGGAATATGAACATGTGAAAAGCCATAATCTCCGTAGGAGGTATTAAAAAAGAAAAACAGAAAGAAATGATGAATGATAACTTGTCAAGTATCAAAAGTTTCTTTTCTGAGTCTAATTTACACATTACAAATGTACTGTATAGTTTGTAGATGAAAGATTCATTGTTCCCATTTTTGCATTTGTGTCCATCATCTATTGTTACAAGCTGAGTACCATGACATATTCATGCAGCCCTGAAAAGCCCTGAAAATGCTAGCTTTGTCAGGGTGCATCACTAAAAATATCTAATGGTTTATTATATATATTATATATATATATATATATTAGCTTTTTATGAGATGTATTTAATGTTACTAAGAATTTTCTACAGGTAAAACACATACACGCAGTTCTGTGGTGTTATCCTTTCCAAGTATGTGTAAGGCTATACAGTACAGACAGTTTTGGATAATTGCCCCAAACTGCCCAAGATTGTCCCTGTAAACCTGGGGCCATATGGTAATCCTATTTGTAAAAGAAACCTCTTGTGACAAGGATTACTTGTTCTTTTACACTGTGCTGTAGACTAGCAAAATTAGGACTTATTAGACTCATAATACTGGTAGATGGGAGCATCTTTTTAACAAAATTGGAGCTTCTCTTCTTTTACTGTTACTTTAAAACATACGTAGGTATATAAATATGTAGATTGATGGGCATGCGCTGGGATATTATTGCTAGCTGTCATATATTGTAGTTTTACATAACTTTCGGTAGACACTGCTCTGTAATACCTTTATATCATTGAATCATGGTTAAACATGTATTCATACTGTAGGTTCATAAGCCCAATAAAGAACCTTGCCATGATGTAGTGTGGATGTTTACCAGCATTATTGTTAGCAGATACTGCCTGGCACAGCACATCAGTCAAATCAATTGGGCATTGCAAAGTACCAGTTTAAACATTGTTATATAACACATAATGGATGGGTAGTGCTGCTTCGTATGTTTACACTGTAGATACATATTTAAGAAATGAATAATCATCAAATAAAATACAAAAAATAAAAGGAGAAAAGGGTATATGAAACCATTGAGTGAAAGAGGCATTTCATTGGATGTGCTCAGCTCAGGAGACAAGGCAGCGCATATTGAATCCTAATATGAAATTAATAGAGTGTAATTCTAGCTTATTGGAAATGGTATTACTGCACTTTGATTTCAGAGAGCAGAGGCCATAATTGCAATCTTTGCTTAGTGCTTTGGACAGGCAGCACCATGAGCATCTAAGTATGGTTTAGATTAAAAAAAAATGTGATGGATCGCACATCTGCGGCTCCCTGACAGCCTTTCGGTTCAAATACAAATTCCTGTCAGAACCAGATAAAGAGCATTCTGACATGAAACGCTGTAGCTTCGAAGGGCCCAGCGTGGAGCTACTGTTTTCTTTAAAGGAAAAGAAAATAATCAACCACTGTACATTTCCCAAGGTATTTATAGGGGTGATAATAAAACACTGGTGATTGGAGTGGAAGGTTACTCAGAGAAATAATTAAATGAATGAATACAATGACGAGTAGGCTCATAAACAGGGAGATTTTACTGTATAAGTTATTATTATTATTATTTATTTCTTAGCAGACGTCCTTATCCAGGGCAACTTACAATTATTACAAGATATCACATTATTTTTACATACAATTACCCATTTATACAGTTGGGTTTTTACTGGAGCAATCTAGGTAAAGTACCTTGCTCAAGAGTACAACAGCAGTGTCCCCCACCTGGGATTGAAAAAGTCCAGAGCCCTAACCACTACTCCACACTGCTGCTCCAAAGCTGAGTAAAAGGGTTGAAACTCAGAGAGGAAGTAGGAAGCTCAGAGAGCTATACATGCACAGAATATCCTACCAGGTGAAGCAGCAGGATCTAAAAGACTAGGCACATTCTGTCCTAATATATTAGATCACTCTAGTAGGCAAACGGCATGCAAGCCTTGATGGGCCAAACAACCTCTTCTTGTTCCCAATCTTTTCTTACGTTCTTATATTAAATGTTTAATGCCTGTGCTGTTTCAGTTTGGTTCCTTTCTCATATTATTGTGAATGCACAGTATATACTTAAAATGCTGATCAAGGGACAGTTCTTAAGGCTACTGCTACTAAACAGAACAGGTCATTTTAATGATTAGAAGCAGCACAGCAGTTTTAAGACAAGTGGTGCGAAAAAAGCTTGCAGTGTTTAATGAATATTGTTTGAGTTTGCAGTGTTTGATGAATATTCATTAGGTGAGCATGAAATTCAACTTTAATACTACTACTTTAATACTAGGTTTTTTTTTGTTTTTTTTTTAATCAATTCACAGTCAGTTGGCGTGATCTATGTTTACCGAGTGGCTTGCATGTTTTCAATTTCCTAATTTTTTATTCCTCCCATAAGTATTTTGGCACTGCAGTCACTGCTGGAAGTCACATTCACTCAAATCTTGATGTGCTATGTGCATGTTTGCCCTTTAGCTTTGCAGAGTTTTCTATTTTAATCAGATTAAGGACAGCATGTCCCCATTCCTCTGCATTTCCAATGCATATCCACTGGCGTTCTTTTGTTTGTCTGTTTTTGTTTTTTCCCAAATAAATTAAAGACCTTAGTCACGGACTTAACTTTTACATTATACGTTTTTTAAAGCTATATGTTGCTCTTTTCCACCTATTCTGAATAAAAAGTAATATACTCTACAGACTACACAACGGGATCGCCCTTAGGAATCGGTAACACCTACGTTTAAGTATCTGTTACAAACAATCCAAAATGAAAGTGTTATAAACGATGTTAATAAACAATGACTATTATTCCTTGTTACGTATGGAGAAAAACTAACAACACATGTACAGATGTTTTGTTATAATAAATCCTAAAAACTAATGTGCAACCAAAAAAAAACCAAAGAAGAAAAAAAATCATTTTTTGAGACAAACACATTATTTCTTCACAGTAGTTCTTCCTCCTCCATTCTCTAATACCCACTTAGCATATTCATTTAGTTTCTTTCAGTCTCCTATTGTTCTGTTTAAAGTAGTGTTTCTGTGCTTTTGTTCTGTTAGTGTTCAGGGACCCTTAGGTACTAATAATAAAAAGTGTTTTTCAATGAAGCAGGTGCTTGGGGGTCATATACTGTACAGTATGTGCTGTTTTAAGATACAGTCCAGAACAAATTGTGTTTCTGAATTAGCATTTCCTTTAGTCTGGCAGTCTTTGTTATGATGTGTTAGTGTACCAGGTTTTTGTATATTAATTAATACAGAAGTAGAACAAATATTTTTTGTTTACTTATATATGGAATATGACAACATATTAAGTGAAATTACGCATCAAGTACTATTGTTTTTAGTAGGTGAGTGTGACAGGTAGCTGAGTGGGTGATAGGGAAATAAAAGAAACCAGTCTCGATTTTCACTTTTACTGCTGCCCGGCTTTATTTGGCCACAATAGAAATAATAATGGAGCCGGGATACACAACGATGTGTAACCCGGCAACCACAAAGCAAAAGGAACAGGGGGGGGGAGGAAAAAGAACTTCACAAAAACGAACCAAAAACAACGAGGACGGAAAATAACAAAACAAAACAATCGTCCGTCCTTCCTCCTTCCCCTGAGGTAAAACAGGGCGGGACCAGCGTAGCACTTCCGGGTTCGCTCCTCCCGTCTCGCTCCCGAGCGTCCCGTTAGTGCTCTAATAAGTAAAATAAAAACAAGGGGGTTAACAGGGAACCTCTGGGCCAACCAACCGTCCTTCTTATTTCTTTTCCCCTCTTTATTTGTACTCCGTTTGAGTTGCCACTGTTTTCTCTCTTTCTCTCTCTCTGTCTCTCACCGTACCTTGCCAGAAGGAACAGAGCCCCGGGCCACGCCCCCTTTTGTACGCTCCGTCCCGCTCCCATTGGGCAGCGTGGGCAATCGCCGTTGACCAATGCGCGATTGCCACAGCGCTCCCCGTCTGGGTTGATGACGTTGCGCACCGTGGCTCTGCCTGTTCCTCCTCTCCACAGCCCTCACCGGTCGGAAGGGAGATCTAAAACAAGAATTCATTCTCTCTTTGTCACATATCCCACCGCTCAGAGTGGAGCCGAAGGAACACTCGGCCAAACCTACCATCCCCATTACTCCCCCCTCCCGGGAAAAATAATCCGCGTTTTGGTGATCTTTCCCCGCACGATGCACCATATGATACATATAAGGCTGCAATGCCAAATACCACCGAGTTATTCGAGCATTGCTATCCTTCATAGTGCTTAACCATCTGAGTGGGGCGTGGTCCGTGACCAGATCAAATGAATGTCCCAGTAAGTAATATCTGAGGGAGTGAGTTGCCCATTTAATGGCTAAACACTCCTTCTCCACAACCGAGTAGTTGCGCTCCCGAGGAAGCATTTTTTTGCTGATGTAGAGAATGGGGTGTTCCACCCCGTTAACTTTCTGGGACAAGACCGCCCCCAAACCAACTTCTGACGCGTCGGTATGGAGGAGGAATCTCTTGCTAAAGTCTGGTGCTATCAGCGCAGGAGCCTGGCATAGTTTTTGTTTAATGGTCTCAAACGCCCCCTGACACTCTTCTGACCACTTGATTAAATTTGGCGCACATTTCTTAGTGAGGTCCACCAGGGGATTGACCACGGTGGCATACTCGGGGATAAAGCGGCGGTAATAACCAGCCAATCCCAATAGTGACCTCACCTGGGACTTGGTCTTGGGGACAGCTGCATCCACCAAAGCCTGGACCTTGGTGGCTACAGGTTTCACCCGTCCATTTCCCATGATAAATCCTAAATACTGCGTTTCTAATTTAGCAAACGCACATTTCCTCAGGTTAGCTGTCAGCCGGGCAGCCCTTAGAGACTGAAGGACGGCTTCAAGTCGAATTACATGCTCTCTCCAGGTGGAGCTATATATAACCACATCGTCAATATACGCTGCTGCATACTCACGATGGGGATGTAACACCTCGTCCATCAGTCTCTGAAAGGCGGCGGGCGCACCATGTAGCCCAAACGGCATGGTTTTAAAATGGAACAGCCCATCCGGAGTTGAAAATGCCGTTTTTTCACATGAATCACGGGTCAAAGGGATCTGCCAATATCCCTTCGTCAGGTCCAGAGTTGAGATGAACCTGGCCGTTCCCAGTCGGTCGAGGAGTTTGTCGATCCGAGGCATGGGGTAGGCGTCGAACTTGGCGATAGCATTGACCTTTCGAAAATCAACACAGAAGCGATTAGTGCCGTCCTTTTTGGCCACTATAACGATGGGACTGCACCACTCGCTTCTGGAAGGCTCAATGACCCCAAGTTCAAGCATCGCCCTCACCTCGTTCTGGACGCCACTCCGCCGGCTTTCTGGGATCCGGTAGGGCCTCTCCCGAACAGTGACCCCTGGCGGAGTAATAACAGCATATTTGGTAAGGTTAGTTCTGCCGGGCACATCAGAAAACACATCCCCAAATTTCCCGATCAACTTACGCAATTCTATTTGCTGATCTGGAAGTAACTGTTCCCCCATTGAAATCTGGCTGGGGCTAGGGGCCTCTATACAGGGTCCTAAGTCATCCTCCACCTCGCCTGGGGCTATGAATAAGACCTCCCTTGCCTTCCAGGGCTTTAATAAATTGACGTGATAAATTTCTGTTTTGTTACGGCGATCGGGCTGTCTAATTTCATAATTCACTACTCCTACAGCCCGTATCACTTCATATGGCCCCTGCCATTTAGCACACAGTTTCGACTCCAATGACGGAAGAAGCAGCATTACTTTATCTCCTGGCCGAAAGGTTCGAATTCGTGCATTAGTATTGTAATGCTGCTGTTGCCGATGTTGAGCCGATCTAAGATTATCTTGAGCCAATCGACCAATTAAATCGAGGCGATCCCGCAGTAGGAGCACATGCTGCACTACATTTTTAGAGGAGCCCTTGTGTTCTTCCCAACCTTCTCTCAACAGGTCGAGGATGCCCCGTGGCTGCCGGCCATACAGCAGCTCAAAGGGGGAAAATCCCGTTGAGCTCTGAGGCACCTCTCTCACTGCGAAGAGGAGATAAGGAAGAAGAGTAGCCCAATGTTTCTGCTCCTGACTCACAAACCGTCTCAACATTTGCTTCAAAGTTTGGTTAAAACGTTCCACCAGTCCATCCGTTTGGGGATGATAAACCGATGTCCTGATGGGACGTATTTTTAGAATTTTATACACTTGCTGTAGCGTTTTCGATAAAAAGTTCGTTCCATGATCAGTTAATATTTCTTTTGGGATCCCTACTCTAGCCATAATCTGACTTAACTCTTTCGCAATTGCAGTGGCACTAGTGGACCGCAGCGGAACTGCTTCCGGGTACCGCGTCGCATAATCCACCATTACTAATATGTGTGTGTACCCGGAATCAGAAGGCAGCACTGGCCCAACTATGTCCATTGCAACGCGTTCAAAGGGAATGGAGACAATGGGCAGTGGGACCAAAGGGGCGGGGCGCACTCGACCCGGCGCTACTCTCTGACAGTCCGGGCAGGTAGCTACATATTTCGCCACCTCGGTGTAGAGCCCTGCCCAATAAAATCGAGCCAGTATCCTGTCCCTCGTCTTGTCAACACCAAGATGTCCTGCAAAGGGGACGTCATGCGCCAGCCTCATGACCTCTGGTCGACAGGACGGGGGAACCATCAACTGTTTGACAGGCTGTCCTGTGCCCGGGGCGGGGTTTACTCTATATAGCAAGTGCCCCTCTACAACGAAATGAGGATATACCAGCGCCCCAATGCCATCAACATCCTTACCCTCAATAGACCGGACCTGTTCCCAAGCGTGCACCAGTGTGGGGTCGTTGTTTTGCTCCCACACTAGGTCCGCGCTTGAGGCCCACACGTCCGGGATATCGACGGGGGCTGGAGCAGTCTCTGCCCTCGAGGGTCCAGTAACCTCGCCCGCCCGGTCACACTGTGTCCCCACCCCCTTCGATTGGCGTTTGGGACCATCAGAACCTTCCCCCGCCAGTCCCCAGCCGTGTCTCATCGATGCGCCCTCCCACTTTTCCTTCCGTCTCTCCTTACGTGTTTTCCTAGGACGGAAAAGGGAAGAAAACAGTTCGGCGTGGAAAGGAAAAACGGTACCAATGACTTCCTTTCCTCGGGAATCTGCCGTGTTTACACGTGTGGTCGAGGCTGCCGATACTTTTAGTAAATCTTTATATTGCGGCCAGTCTCGACCCAGAATAACTGGGTGTGGTAACTTCTCGGCCACCCCCACTACTAGGTGGCGCTTTATCGGACCTACCGATAAGTATACTTTTAGAGTGGGGTATGTCGCCGTATCCCCATGGATACAGGAGATCGCCACCTGGCCTTGTGGCTGCCACGACATACCGCCAAGGAGAGCTGTTCGAATCAGAGTTTGCTCACACCCTGTGTCCACTAATGCGTGGGTACTCACATTCCCCAGCGCCACATCAACAATACACGGGCCCTCCCGACCCTTTCCCCATTTCTTACCCGTCTCAGACGCCAGGTGACACGCAGCCACATCGCATTCCATAGCGGCCGGGCAGTATCTCGCGATGTGTCCCGACTGCTGGCACCTGAAACAGATTGGAGGGGCAGAGGGTGAGGGTGGTACGTATCTGTCCCGCTGTTGGTATGTCAGCGGGGCAGGGGGAGCCATTCTACCCCAGCTGGGGGCCAACCTCTGCCTCCACGGTAAGGGGGCTGGATGACCCGACGGGGCTGGTGATTTGCTGGGTCGTGGTCCGGGAGCGAGGTTCGGTGGTGGTCCTTTAGTAGAGGAGGGAGGGGTGCAGTCCAGCAACGTGGTGCGGGCGGACACGAGGGAGTCCTCAAAATTCTCCGCCAGGGCCACGGCCTGTTCCAGAGTGGTGGGATTGTGCCGGCGTATCCACGCTTGCGTCTCCGCCCCGACCACATGGCAAAATTGTTCCATTACAATGGCTTCCCCCATCTGGATCCCAGTTTTCTGGCTGGGGTTCAGCCATTGCGCCATGTGGTCGCACAATCGTTGGGCCACCACCCTGGGCCGGGTGTTTGCTGGTCGCTGGAACTCCCGGAAGCGGACTCGGTGGGTCTCCCCCGTGATATTAAGGCGGCGGAGGATAGCCTGCTTCACCAACTCGTACTGGCTGGCGTCTTCATCAGTCATGGCCCGGTATGCTGCTTGCGCTTCTCCCATCAAGCAGGGGCCAAGTTGGCTTGCCCAGTACTCCCGGGGCCATGCTGCGGTGGTAGCCAGCCGTTCGAAGGCTACGAGGTAGGCTTCGGGGTCATCCTCCGCCGTCATCTTCTGAGCCCGGGCCTTCGGGGCCACCATCACGGGGCCGGTTGCCGCCGACGTCATCCCCATCCCGACCCTTTCGATGAGGGCTGTGTACCGCTCCTCCCTCCTCCGTTCCTCAGCCTCCCTCCGGCTGTCCAACGCCTCCAAAATCGCTGATAAAGCAGCGGGGTCCATCCCACTTCTGGACACCACGTGTGACAGGTAGCTGAGTGGGTGATAGGGAAATAAAAGAAACCAGTCTCGATTTTCACTTTTACTGCTGCCCGGCTTTATTTGGCCACAATAGAAATAATAATGGAGCCGGGATACACAACGATGTGTAACCCGGCAACCACAAAGCAAAAGGAACAGGGGGGGGGAGGAAAAAGAACTTCACAAAACGAACCAAAAACAACGAGGACGGAAAATAACAAAACAAAACAATCGTCCGTCCTTCCTCCTTCCCCTGAGGTAAAACAGGGCGGGACCAGCGTAGCACTTCCGGGTTCGCTCCTCCCGTCTCGCTCCCGAGCGTCCCGTTAGTGCTCTAATAAGTAAAATAAAAACAAGGGGGTTAACAGGGAACCTCTGGGCCAACCAACCGTCCTTCTTATTTCTTTTCCCCTCTTTATTTGTACTCCGTTTGAGTTGCCACTGTTTTCTCTCTTTCTCTCTCTCTGTCTCTCACCGTACCTTGCCAGAAGGAACAGAGCCCCGGGCCACGCCCCCTTTTGTACGCTCCGTCCCGCTCCCATTGGGCAGCGTGGGCAATCGCCGTTGACCAATGCGCGATTGCCACAGCGCTCCCCGTCTGGGTTGATGACGTTGCGCACCGTGGCTCTGCCTGTTCCTCCTCTCCACAGCCCTCACCGGTCGGAAGGGAGATCTAAAACAAGAATTCATTCTCTCTTTGTCACAGTGAGTGACTGATATTTAATTATAAACAAAGATCTACTAGCATTACCATTAAAGCATGGGTTAATGGTGATATCTCCCAATATCACTATTAACCCACATAGCCATCTCCTTGTTTACGCATGCTGGTACCAAACAATATGGAATAAGGTCTATTGATTATCCGTTTTCTGGAATACATAGGATAAGAGTTTGTTTTGAAATATTGAAGACAAGCTATTTTTGATTTATTGTTATTAATATTATTTATATATGTATTGCGTTTATTTGTTTTAAAAATGACCCTTGCATAAGACAGAATGCTCAAATATGAACATCAGCAGGTGAGTCCATTCCCAAACAGTGACACATGGCAATTCTCTATACTGAGTATTACCTGGGGACCTGCGCCTGAGAGGCAGTTAATTTCTCTCCCAGCCCTCCTAGACAAGGATTACAGGGAGTACTTGAACCAGAGTTAAAAAGCATTTACATAAACACAGCTTACAAACAAGGCCTTGAGCTTTAGAAACAGCACCAAACAGTTTATCAACACTGATCTGACATACCCCAACAAGCTGTAAAGAGTTCTAATTAAGCAGATATCAATTGGTATGTTGTCTGCCAGCACAAATTTTAAAAAAAGGTAAGCGTAACAAGCAACAGCCCAATGCATTTGGATACCCTTAACAGCTTCAGGACTGCGTGGGTATGCAGGGTGAGTCATACTGCCTCTTAGGGAGTCAGACTTATCAGGGACTGCTTCTCTATTGGCCCTTACTGACTAGACACTCAAGTGGACACCTGCAGGGCTGGACGTTGTTCTCCGTGGGTCGGTAGCTCGCAGACATCCGATGTTGGTTGGTTGTGGGATCGGAACATGCCCACAGATCTTAAATTCTCCTGAGCTGTTGTGGGGAATTAAAGTGAAGAGGGAACATAATTGGATAGTCTAAAATTGGTGAGAATAACAGGAGGGGAAATAATTGGGCACTCTAAATCAAAAATACAAAAAATTATTTATAATCATTAAAAAAAACATAAAAAAAAACAACATGTTGCACTGGAGCAAAAGTGACAAGTAATGGAATACACGATGTGGTGTCATTATTAAACAGGCCTGTAGTTTAAGTGGTCATGCTTTGCTCTTTTGTGACAGCTGTCACTTTGGTACCTGAGGTAAGAGACAGTTCTTACACGTCATTCACACCTGCTGGTTTCCTCTGATTCTTCTGTGTGTTTGAGCCACAAGGAAAACATGTCACTCATTCTTTTGATGGTAACAAAATTAGCATTAAACCTGGATATGCTATAAACCCACAAATTAAAAATGCTTATACTGTATATACCAGATCAAGGCCACTGTTTTGTCATAGTACTGTAACAAAACAGTGGCCTTATTATTCCAAAATTATTCCATAATGAAGGAAACGGTTAAAGTGTCTTTGAGTGTTTTACACAGTGCACACTGGAAGAATCATTTAGCATGTATGAAACGCATCTGCTCGGTTAGAAACTTGTACAAGCACTGCCGTGAACAATCATTCTCAATATTTTACCACCTGCAGTGGAGACAAAAACACTGATGTTTAGTTTAATGTATCTGCTTAGGGCACAAACATATAAGACGTGTGCAATTCAAAAGGCAATTAGGATAAGTTATGATGGTAGCTTTAATAATGTATTGTATTCAGGAAAAGCATTCCATACATCTTCATTTTATTTTAATTTGTGTTCAGATGTTTGGACTTGACTGCTGGTACCCACTCACTGACGTGAAAAAGAAGGAATTACACCGAAGACTTTTGCGTGTTTTCTGTTTTCTGTTTTTTAAAGAAATAAAGGATAAATAATAGAAAAGTAACAAATGGAAATGAAACTGCTTTTTGACAGTTAAAGGTGTTGAACCGCGTGCATTTTTCATCCTCTTCATAGCCTAATCATTATAATCACAGCTAGCATGAATTAACAGCATTTTAAAGGAGTGAACAATTGGGGACTATAATAATGATACAATGAGCTGCTGAGCCTAAAACACAGATCTCGTTTGAGCTATTCATATTCAGTAAGACAGTGCAACTATTTCTATATTAACAGCTCAAACTTTTGGAATATCGTGTTGAAATCAAAGGGGAACTCCCTCATTTTCATTTTTTTTTCTTCTTATTCCTATAGAAATGTTTAATTGTTCCCAAAGATATTATTTACACATTCAATATGTGAATACGGTGTATACATGTAGTGGTGGATTAGTCATGGGTGCAGGGATTTCAAATAAAACAACAGCAGTACAGTGTAATGCATGAGAGTTGAAAAAGGTTTGCTTTATGCATTTTAAAGGGTTAGGATTACTGTCATATCTTCTGACGCATATAAGTAAAAAAAAAATCATTGAAAAACCATGGCAAGTCATTCTCCAGATGTTTATTTTATGCTGTGGCATCTCAACAAGATCAAAACAGCATTCCTGCATGGTATTTTTATAGTTTTCCCATGGTTATGCTACACATTTACCGTAGTTTAATCTGGTTTATTAATATGCTTTACCACACCTTGCTAGTCTTTATGCTGCTTATCTAAGCTTTACCATGCTTTCACTATGTAAGAGACCCCACTTCTTTTTTTCCGTAGGGTACTCTCTGTCACAACTTCTTATTTTAACCCAATCTTCACTGTCAAGACTAAAGGATAATATACCTAGTACCTTGGAAACAGCTGGTATTTGAACATGTCTTTTAAAAAGGGCTGCTATGAACCATGTTACAAAAAGAGAGTTTAAAGAAATCGGCACATTTCACACTTTTACATCACCATCATCTTCCTAATATTCATTTTGGAATGGAAACATTTCCATAGCAACCAGCAAATATAAGTGTGCTATAGTACTGTATTTAATTTACTCAGCTGTCACGCCTCGGGTAGTTTCTAGAGCAAACAAGCCATGATTGTTTGTTGTGCAAACTGGTTTACCTTTCCACTAATGGGATAGTCGACATGTGAACATTGCACATATAAATCAACAGCAAGCTTGCGTTGTTAACATGGCTGTCTATACCCATTATGAGATAATGAGTCCCAGTTCCAGCACGAACAGTCATGTTAAGATTGATTTCTCATAAACAAGGGGTCTCTGGGATTTGGTATCATGCATTATACAACAGCATGCTGTTTTTATTGTGGCTGTGCTGCACGCTTTGATCTCCTGGAGGCGCTGGGTTATTGCTTCCCACTTAGATCCCTAATAGGTCACCAGGAATAAAATACAACGTTTTGGTACCATTTCAAATCTCACATCAATTTTTGAATAAATATAGTAAATGAGGCAAACAGTATGTCATTATTTCATTAACGAAGGTTGTATTCAGGGAGACATAAAACTGGGAAAAAAAGGTGTGGCAGGTTGTAACTATGCTATGAACTGTGTCATAACTCTCTTATTGTAGTGTAAAAGCAGCCCAGTTTGAGACACTTAATGTAAAGGGTTATCATTACTTTCCGGAAAGGAATTTCTCTTGATCTAAACTTAGCTCTAATTGTCTTCTTGAAATCGCCCCAGGGTGAAAGAACTAATAATAAAAGCCAAGCCTCTTAAGGTTCCCCTTTTTCTTAAATAGAATTTCTAAAGCCCTGCATCATCCATCACAACTGTAGCTCACTGTCCAATGAAAACTGTGCATCACAGGGCCATGACTTTGACTCCCAATTTCTGTCAGGCTAGATACCAGCTCAGCTTTGAGATGTCTTTGAACCACACTCATACAAACCAAGCTGTATTTATCTTTGGTGACAAGGTGGGTGTCTGCCCCCTTCCTGGATTTTAATGCCGGGATATTATCATTGATCCTCTGCTGCCTGCAGCACGGATGGCAGGAGCGGGACTCAGACTACTACGAGCTAGCCAGTCTGACCTCTCCCAGCAGAGGTCAGTGTAGAGCTACTGTACACCCCCCCACCCCACGTCAGCAAGTGGAAGTGCACTGATTTGCACAATGAGTTAAAAAGCAAGCGAATACATCTGATGTATTGGAGCTCGCCAAGAACATTAACAACTAAAGACAGCTAAAGATCCTTTTCTTTTGTTCTGATGTGATGGTGGATGTCTGATCGAATGAGCTACTGCTGTTACTGAGCCTTCATAATGATTTCATTCCAGTGACTAATGATGCTCTGACAATGAATTTACTTTAATAAACTCTGACTATGGTAATACATGTTCAGTTCAGATTAAGTATTAATCAAAACCAAAAAAAAAACAAAAAAACACTTCAAGTAACCCTAAGGGTTATTACTGTTTAATTTAGGTAGCTCATGATTGGTCCAGATGATACTCTAGTTCCCTGTAGCTTGTTCTGTTCTGTGATTTGAAGAGGTCTTTACGACACTAGAGATTCTTTGTTTCTATCTTGCAGGCACATTTGAAATATGGAAACCCACATGTGGCTTGTGTGATGTACGGGCCTATTAGATTCACAGTAGCTGCAATAGGCATGGCATATTCTTGAACCTGCCTGCTTAATAATATCTGTAACATTTAAATATTTATCACCTGGATGCCTTTCAGCCTTGCAGCGTTCACGTGGATTAAGCAGCAGTATTATAATCACTGGGGAAAGGAATGCCTCATACAAAAGGTTCATTTGGTTTGCAATGTTGTGTTCCAGAGGCTTTTTAACTTCAATGTCGAAGGCCAGAGAGGTAGACGGCCGCTCTGTCGCTAGCATTTCACTTTAATTAGCTTGTTTGAATTGTAAATCTGTAGAGCTTTTGTGTTTTAAGTGAGGCCCGGAGCACTTTTTAAAAAGGCACTGAAAAGATGCAATCAATTATTTAAATATGGAAACTGAATACCATCTACTTCTCAAAAAGTTCTGCATCATTCTGTGGTATTTAATATAGCTTCGACAGACAGATGTACGGGGCAGGCCTAAAGTCACTTGGGATAAATCCATATTATTATTATTAGTCTGCTGCTGCAGACTAATAATAATAATAATAATAATAATAATAACAACAACAAGCAAGCATATATTTTTTTCCATCTGAAAACAAAGAAGAAAAGGGTAAAGAGAAAAGTAATGAAACAGAATGAGAACAATGCAACACATCAGTCAAAACCCCAGCCTAGCATGCTTTGCTATTTTGTTTTTCCATTCCAGAATTATTTCGCAGACAGTGAATTCTTTCATGCAATGCATCTCAATTCCAGTTGAATCCGTCTCGTGCGGAGCAGTGTTACAAACACCAGTGTGATTGTGTTTGTTCTTCTGTGGCAGGTGCATATCATTAACTATATTGTCAGTGATGGATTTGTGCGAGGAATTGCCCTATCTAAGCCTCATGTGGTGGTCAGGGTATAATGACAGGAGGAGTGTGTATTCGTTCTTGTAAATTAAACCCTTCAATTGTGGTTTATTTTCCTGCTTGAGAACCTGGTTTGAAAAACACCAATAAATCCAGTTCTGTTCTGTGTGGTTTTGTTTTTTGTCTGGGGGTGCGCTAAGCATCATTTATAGAACTGTGGTTTTTGCAGTAAATACCAGCCATTTTCCAGAATGAGAAACAATCACGAACATTGCAAGTATTACAAATAAAAAGCTCTGCATAATTCATACTAATGATCAGACTGAGGTCAATTAATGTCTAATGTTTTTGTTTTGTGTCTTGATGGTAACTAATAGTTATTTTAAAGTTACAAGCATTGGGAAATTGAGTTGACAACAGATTTTTTTTTTTTTTACTTAAAGGGGTAACACATCAGCTGCCAAACTTCCCCTTGAAAAACTATTGCAATATATTGAGTGAAATATAGTAATTTATAAATTACGTACTGTCGATCTACAAATACATGACACAATATATAGAAATGTATGTCAATATATATATATATATATATATATATATATATATATATATATATATATATATATATATATATATATATATATATTGTGATGACGTGTATGTCCCGGATCATAATTTGGAGGCATTAGGACCCTGGGGTTAGGAACATATACTCCATCTTGGTAAATGTTCCTGTCTCTAAG
Organism: Acipenser ruthenus; assembly: GCF_902713425.1. Classification (NCBI taxonomy): domain Eukaryota; kingdom Metazoa; phylum Chordata; class Actinopteri; order Acipenseriformes; family Acipenseridae; genus Acipenser; species Acipenser ruthenus. The sequence goes on along the minus strand of NC_081204.1, from coordinate 32,637,583 downwards.
GAGTCCATCTTGGTGAAGGACTCTTAAGTGCTTGATTGTTTTGGTAATTGTTTTATTGATTGTTTATTGTTTAAGTGTTTTTCAGTTGGGCTAATTGGGGTAATTAGAGCCCCTTTAAAAGGGACAGGGAGAACCTGTTAAGAGAGAGAGATAAGAGAGCACATGCCAGAGTGGGTTTTTGTGTTTTTGTGTTTTTGTGTTTTTGTGTTTTTGTGTTTTTGTGTTTTTGTGTTTTTGTGTTTTGAGTTTGTTTGGTTGCTTTGTTTAATAAACGCACGCTACGGCGTTTTCATTACACCCTGGTTTCCTGGTTGGTGATTTGAAGAGAAGACCCGGTACTGCACCCCCTGACTTCATTACAATATATATATATATATATATATATATATATATATATATATATATATATATATAAAGCGGTAGCTATCTGTATATTGTCTTAATCATTTTAATATACTTTACATTTTGCTATATAATTACAAATTCAGAAAATACTGTGTTTCATCCTCTTTTTGTTGAGATTCTAAATAAAGGTCAAACTCTTGATAAGCATTAGAAAACTAGAACGAATAGAAATGTAAAACATAATATGCAAACTATAAGATATTGTGTGCCAATATATTAGAAAGTGTGTATATGATTATGAATCGCCCCTAATAATAATAATAATAATAATAATAATAATAACAATAATAATAATAATTAGGTGTCTTTTTATATAATAATGTATTAACCAGCAGTAGGAAGTACATTAAGGAAAATAATAGGGAGACAATACCAGTCGACACTCTGGCAACACAATACACACATACATTAACTGAAAATGATCTGTTTTGACAAGTGAAAACATTGTACCTAATATGATTTTATATAGTCCCAGTCATCCAGTGTAAAATAACAATTATCTACAATATATTTCAGATATCCTAGTGCATGTCTTTTAATTCAGCAGCCTCCAAATCATCAGTTGTATATTCCTTGTCAATCGCATGTGACGTGAAAACCCTGCAGTTCCAGAACTTGCGGCTATGATTCAGGGCCTTATTAAGCTCCTCGTTCCATGGTGGTGACAGAGCTAATCGGCAGGTATATTTAAAGACATTATTATGCATGTAATCATGTGTAAAATGGAATGTTTATGTGTTCTGCTTCGTGGATATTTATTATAATTTCCCACCCCCACAAAAAATAATCACAACTAATGTCATGGACAGGGAGCTTTACGACTTACAGTATAACTCCTCTCCAGCCGAAAGCATAGAATGCTACCTACATTTATTTATTTATTTTAAATAATAAAAAAAAAACAGTTACAGATTTCACGAGTTAACCTATATAAGAAATACCGCCCGAAAACACAGTTTCCTGTTGCAGTCGTACTAAAATGTGGTATTTGGCAACTACAGTATGAGGCCAGCTACAGCAATTCATCCAAGCCACTGTTTACAGAACCTGTTTTTTTTCCGAGAGGGATGACCAGGCCCAATGCTGCTTAGCAACCAAAACCTGGTCAGATGATTTAAATTCTAATTTGAAGCAGGAAATGGTGTGGAAATACAAGGTGTAGTCTGTGGAATTATTTTTTAAATTGAGAAACGATATTATTTTGCTCATAAGAAACCCTATTTTAACCCTAAATGAAACTTTCAGAAAACATACCGTGCAGAATTATTAAGCTTTTGAACAATGTATTATTCCTTCAGCTTATGTAACCCGGACAGATGCACATTTGCATATTGCAAAATAAAAAGTTTTATACTTGATTTTGATTCAAATGGTACCATATGGGAGAATAGATAGAGAATCAGTGTGTAGGGCTGGATGCTTCAGGCCTTATAAACAGCAATGCATTTTCAGAACATAATGGAGATTTTAATTAGAGGAATCTCCCCCTTGCCATATGTTATTGCTTTATTTTTTCACAGCACTAAAGGGAGATGATTTGTATTGTGCAAGAAAACTGCCTTCACTTCAAGGTAGACTACAGTATGTGATATTGGAACGATTATAAAAGAAATTGCATTTTGGTGTGTGACTTAGAACCTTTTTTTTTTAATGATCAAATGTGCTTTTAAACTGCTTACTGACATATTTCACAACTATGTCCAAACTCTACCGCTACACAACTTACCTTGTTTTATTCATAAGATATAAGCAATGAAACGGCTTGGTAAGCTGTAAAATGTACCCTGAACATTTACCATTTTAAATGAAGGGTAAATTAAACTGAGACTGCTTTACTGCATAAACAAACCGTTGCTGTAGTTGCAGTTGTAGAAACTTTCTCAGCAAGGTTTGTTTTGCTGGTTTTGTGTCTGTTGCATGTACTCTCCATGACTCCTCCACAATGGCCCTCATCTCCTTTCATATCTCATGCCTGGGGAGACATGGCTTAGGTAGCTTGAGGCTTCCCCTACAGGAATGCCTGCCAGCATTAGTCCCTGTTAAGCAGACAGCTGTATAATGGGTCACAAAGGATTACCTGTTATATTCAGCTTCTTTCTTCCCCGGAAGGCAAACCAGCCGCAATAGAACTCAAAGAGTGCCCTTTACACAGCGTATTTGAAACCTGGGAATCTGCCTCATCTCCAAGAGAGTGGGGATCTCATGCCAACTGGTGCACTCTGAGCAGCGTTCGAGTATTCTTATCATTTACAATAAGGACCTTATTGTAAATGCTCCCCATAAATACATTATATTTGATTTAAAATCACAACATTAAATAGATAAGTAAATACATACATGCTTAAAAGGAACCGGCAGAGAATACATTTAAAAGTAAAATGATCTACAAATAAAATGTTACTGTACATCAATACATCACTTGACTGGTCAGCGCTGTCGGGACTCCAAGGCTGGGAAGTGAGCTTCGCTTCGCCCCAGAGGGAGATGCAATTGCAGAGGTGCTGGAGGAACAGAAATGGCTCAGACGGGAATTGGTGCGTCAACTAGAGCATTATTGGAAGAACCACACCATGGGTTATAAATAAAACATCAAATACTGCAAACAAATCAAGGAATAGAAACAGACATACAAAGAGCTGCATGCATATCCTATATATGAAAAACACTGTTGTTATTTTTTCTGTGCTAGTAAGCCCATTAGAGCACCAGCAATGGTAACTGTAAAGACGTGTGCTTATTGAACCTCTATGGTCACTAAATGTGTCCAGTAATCTGAAGATCAAGTTTGAAATGGCATTTAAACAGGCAGCCATGCAGTATTTAACAATGAGATAAACTGCCCCTCTGTCCTCTCTTTGGTATCTTGTTTTTGTCTGACCTGGAGCAGACTGAAAATAAACAGGTTCTGTGTTTCATATGTGGCTTCAATATGAATGAGCTACAAGCAGTTTCAGGGCTTCCTTTTGAGAGATAAAGTTTACAGACATATCTCAACTGAAACAGTAACCGCCTTCCATGTCGACAGGCTGCTGCACTGGAGGGGTCACAGTTTCCAAAGCAGTACGATGATGGATGATGTACCCTGTATTGTGGAGTATGGTTTTTGGCTGCATTTCTAAAGCATTGTGTTGCAATAATTGTGAACATATCAATCTATAATAAAGGAAAAGAGTTGTACAATACAGTACCAAATGCAGATACAGTACTAAATGCTGGTGCAATTGCTGAATGCTTGTCTTCATTGCTTGCTTATCATATTCAACTGTAATATTATTGTAATATATCAATATATCAACTGTACTATAACTGTAATATTATCCGGCATTATTTGATTTTTTGTTTCCACGGAAAATGGCCCCATTACTGCAGACTGTCCTCATCAAAAAAGATTACAAGTACGACACATAAAAGCCTTACAAGTAAATGACTTGAAAGATATTGAACTAAAGTAGTATAGAGACTAATCAGAGTGAGAACCCATTTCTCAGCCACAAAGGTTGGCTTTAAAAATTGCAATAAGCCATCTCCAGAGAGTGAGATAGGAACCCATCCGCTGTTGTGGCTTAATAATATATCATACACTTGACCTCACAGACTTACCTTGAATTGATTGACCTTTTACCCATGTTTGCCAAATCTCTGGTGACCAGTTACTACTGAAATCCATAATCTTTAAAATGATCTCTTCTCTATAGAAATCCATCAGCTAAATAATATGCCGCTGTATATAAATCGGTGACAATGAGTTCTCTCAAGAAGCACCAGGAAGTCAGAAGGTGCAGAGTTAAAGTGAAGGCCACAGCTGAAGCCCAGACAATCTATAGACTCTTTTTTAAAAAAAAATCAATTCAGTGGGGAAGCAGCTTTACAGGATTTACTTTATCCAAATGAATTCAAATAGACCTCTGGAGAAAAGAAAGTTGCAGATGAGTTGGCATAGCTTGATGTATTTCATTTTCATTAGTCTTGCTTGCTGGTGAGATGTGGTACACCAAGCGTCATGCTACTGAAAGTGCTATTTTTGTCCAAACCTTTTCTCTGTTAGAGTTTAGATTTAGCTGGCATCCTTTGTGGTAGGTAACAGCGGCGGTTTGACCTGGATGTCCACTAAAGCAGGGCTAGTTACTAGCCGTGTTATCACTTTCTTCTATGGCTCCACTGAATTGTGGTAGGGTGCTATTTGCCATGGCTTCGCGTTTCCTGTCCATTTCTTAGCTACGGTTCATAAGCCTCTCTAAAATAGACTCAGTAATGTTGTCTCTGCTTGTGTTTTATGTGGTGGTTTGCATGCTGCTCGAATGCATTGAATATATAAATATGAATGAGGCTTGACAGTTTTAATAAAAAAAAATAACTTACATACCAAGTATTCTGCCTTTTTATTTTCCCATTTACAATTTCTCCTAGAATGCTTTCACTGCTCCTAAAAAAAAAAAAAAAAAACGCTAAATAAAGAGCATCTGACATGGCTCGTAATTGAGATTTGGCAATTGTTGGTCTATGGGCTTCTATCTGAAAAACAATTTTGTGTTAATTAAGTTCATATTCATATACAGCGATATGCTTGCAGATCATGCAATGCAACATCCAGGAAAAGCAACAGTCTAGGGGCAAAATTAATTAATACTCACCGGCATTCCTTACCCAGTAAATCACAAGTCCCATGAGCTGGCAACCCTTGTGTATCTCTTCCTCAATGCCTTGGGGACTAACATGCGTGTTACACATGACTCCCTACTCCTGTGGCACCATACATTCATGTTGCTCAGTTTATTGACGTCATCCAAACTACAGTAGGCTTTTCCTTAAAGATGCTCATCATGTGCAGTTGAATATGCAATTGCATGCTGATTGGCAATCATCTTACCTATGAGGATATCATTAGAGGAAGTCATCTTAATTACTGTATGTCTATCTGTCCTGTACCTTTTTTTAGAGATATACAAAGGCAACGGTATTTAAGTTTACTTTTACTTCGGCAGTGTTTTATGCATGAAGAATTCCCCTTGGCATATATTTAATATGTAAAACTCTGCTTCTAATAAATGTCCACAAACAAACACATGTCAATAGCAATTGTCCTTTAAGAGTTAATTCTAAGATAATCCATATTGCGAACAGAGGCATACATAATTTCAATGTAGGAAGGTCTAAGTCTTTAACACCTTAACAAGCTTCTCATGCACGTGTTTAGTTAGAGGCAAATGCTGTTGGTGTGGGGAGATGTTTGTTTGCCGCACTGCATCCCTAAATCTGAGTGCACTGTAGTCTGTGTATAGGCTGTAATGAATGCCTGTTTTAAAGGTCATGGCAGAAGGAGTGAGAGACTCAGTACTGGGAGAGTGAATAAACAGTAGATTTTGCAGTGTTGTCAAGGACATTATACAGTTTCATTTGCACCTACCTCCCCAAGAGGTCTGGACTAGATATTAAAATGCCTGGATAGGTCTTAAGTGCCGGGGTCATTCTGAGATCTAGACTGGGTCTCCAGGGAAATGTATGGGGTTCCTACAAACCTTTATATTGGGGATGAGTGAGCAGGTTTGGATTCCAGTCTGAAACTGCCCCAGGTTTTCTTCAATTCTAGTGTTCTCATGAATAAGCACACACACACACCATATATATATATATATATATAAAGTTCACTGCAATTTATTTTAAACTGCGTCAGAACCGACCTAGTCTTACCCAATTATATCAGAAGCATGCACAGCGATTAAATCTGAGCTGATTTACCCATTTATATTAATGATTCCCTTAATATGAGCTGTCTGTAAGCTGTCAACAAGTTCTTTCTTATCTTGCAAGCAGGTTTTTCAATCCACTGCATTTTCAAGAAAAATAAAATCAGCTCCCAATCTCCAGCCTGATGGACATCAAGCAAAGGTTAACCTGTATAACTAGTACCATACAGTATAGGATCACACTATTATATTATAATTAATTTGCTGCAGCCAAAAAGCTCATCTGTATGTAGCTGGGGACACTATAGTGCTATGGTGTGCTCTAATCTATTTATTTATATGGGAACATGGTAACAAATATAAAACCTGTTGCAGAATTTGCTCAACCTTATCACAACATTATTTAAAATATAAATCAAATAAGTAGTTTTGTCTCCAGTGCCGCCACGTTTATTGTTTTTATGATGTTATATTTTACTGGGGGAGAAATCCCAGAGAAGGCTATGTGTTGTTTTAGAAGCTTGATCAAAATATAACAGCACAGCTGAAGCAGAGAACGAGTTTCCAGACGACGACAGCAGAGTTACAAACAGCACACAATGTAGGAGAGCCATAAAATAAATGAAATCAAATGCTGCACAGCAGGATCAAACCTGAAAGCAATAACATTACGATTCAAAATCTGCCTTCGGGGGTGAAATCAGGCATGCGCTTAACATTTAGATAATACCAGGTTTCCCTGATTCATTAAATCTGAACTTTAACTGCTGTTGCAATTCTTATTTTGTTCCTTGTACAGTTTCTGCTGGTTGCAAATAGATTTTTAGAGGTCTGTTTGGACAACGCAAGTGCCACGGTCCCAACCAGTTCAAGTGTACCTTGAGCTTCCTTTACAGTACTGGTACTTGTCATGGTTAAATGTTGCTCAAGTCAGTGTATTCTATCTGAAAGTGATAAAGCTAACCCATTATAGTGAATGTAATACGTATGGACTGACACATGACAATCTATTGTATTCTTGTGATTTAAACATCTATTCATTCAGTAGTCTGCATGTATTTATATAAAGTAGCAACTTGCTACAGGTCTAAAAGATCAGTTATATTATTATTGTTGTTGTCAGAATCACCATATAATTTCCTGTTTTAGTCATCACATCCTATTGACTTTTCAACACTTTTGGCTCTCAAACATCTCTTCTTCAGTGCAGCTGGTATATCAGAGAGTATCCATTAGCATGCCCTCCCTGCAACTTGTCCATTTACATCCACTAGGAACAGAGAGTTACAGAGGGAAGGGTTAGGGGTTTTTAAACTCTGGTCAGAAGACATGTACGAGATTTAAAACTCAACTGAAACAGAAAATGATATACAATATGATTCTACACAGCCAGAAGAATATTAACGTAAGATAACCACGAAAATGTCATACGAACGCCAAGCTGCACTTGAAAAACATAGGACTTATTTAAAAGTCTATTTGTTCTCATAGAATGATGGAAAAGAACATATATTTAATATCAATCTTTTCCTGCTGTATTATTATTAAATACAGGGGATACGAGTGTCTTTCATAAAGTACAAACAGCATTTATTAAATAAAAATAACCTTTAATAAAAAAAAAAGATGGGATTGAAGAACTGCTTTGATAATTGACCTTGCTTTTCCTTGCTTAGTCAGCAGGCAATAAAGAACACTGAAATGTTAAGGTAGGGACTTAAATAGTTGAAGGGCTATCATAGATTATGAAAGTAATAACTGTACTCATTTAATATTCTATCAGGCATTATGGTCGTTCCATCCACGGGTTTAACAGCCAGGTATTTCAATGTGAATTATTGGAGCAAAACTGCAATTATTTAGGTGAAATAATCTCAATTTGTAATCAGAGTTGATTAATGAGCCATTATGATGAGGAGAGCAATTGGGACATTTGAGGTGTAATTCAAAGGCAAACAAAAGGACAGTTAAATTTTACTAGTTTGATGGCTGTGCGATTATCAGCTTGATAATACAAGATACAGGCTTCAGCTTAATTGCGTTTTTGAATTTTTTTTTTTTTTTTTGAGTACAGGTATATTACCATTCACCTCCTGTATTCACTTTTAATTCAAATTTAAAACATATTAAAACGTGTTTCCAAAACAAATATGGTTTCAACACGATATAATTGGATTGACCCCAGTGGTTTAAAAAGTAACCACTCTCCTCACTGCATATCCCTTGCCTCCTTAGAAAATTAAAATTAAAATACATCAAGGGTTGTGTGATAACCTGCATTTTAATGCTTAAAATATGCTAATTCTAAAATATTTATCAATGTTGCTGAAGTGCGGAGGCTGTTTTTTATATACCTATTCATCCAGCTATCTTTTTAAAGTGTAACTGGAAGTATTTCAGTTTCTTTGTAATTAAAAAGTCAACATGATCAGTCCGTAAGAAGTCTCCAAGTCAATGAGACAGATGGTAAGGAAGTGTGGCAGAACCTGATATGGAACATGATCACAAGAGACCAAATGTGTCCAGTGCTTTCCTATTCTGTCTGCTTATCGTTAACTCTTGCAACACTGCGGGCCTGTATAATGACCTATGAAAGACAACTCTGCTCAAAACTGCTGACCACATTAGTAGACCAAGAAATATAATGCAGCTCAAAACTGTTGACCAGTAAACTAATCAGTAACATTTGACATTGTGTCTCTAATTACTGAGCATTTACACATGATTACAATGTTATTGTTCATAGTTACAATGTATCTTTTTTGCACAACATATGTAAGTACACACAATTGTATCAAAAAAGGGTTAAGGTTTTATTGTGCAAAAACAAACACATTAAGTACATAGTAACTATGCATAACAACATTGCAATTATGTGTAAGTACACATTATCTGTTTATTTAGCAGACACCTTTATCCAAGGCGACTTACAGAGACTAGGGAGTGTGAATTCAGCTGCAGACGTCTCACCTGAAAGACACAAGCAGGTTAAGTGGCTTGCTCAAGGTCACACAGTGAGTGAGCTGGGATTTGAACCTCTTGATTACAGGACCTTTTATTTAACCACCGGACCACACAGCCTCCTGAAATCAGAGATACTTAATGTAAAGTGTTACCAACAAATCTAATATACCAATGTGTACATGTATATCTGTCCATTTTTAGTTTTCCTAGGGTAGTCTTTCTCTAAACGTCCTTACTCTAGGATATATTTTTATTTAGTGTTGCTGCCCTATCATAAAAAGCCTCTATAATCAGATCGGATATTCAAACAGTATTCCTTCTTTTAATGATGGGGTATATTGTAATGATGTAAACAGCTGCACATCCTAATGCTGCAAACTTGAACTCTTTATTCATTTCCACCCAGGGCTGGTTTATTGGCCCCTTTAATACAGTCACTGAAGCAGGTGTACAAGTTTTAGGACGGCTGTATTGCGACCTGCCGCTGCTTAGACCGTTAAAATATACCCCATTCAAAATTCACATTGGCTTTCGTTACATGCCCTTGGAATGCTGGACTGGCTGAAAGTGAACAAACTAAACAACATCAAGCAATGCCTTTGCTTTTGGGTTTTGCTTACCAGTTTAAATCCAAGATGCTGCAAGCTGGTGAAATATTGCTTATGATTATTTTTTATTTGTATTATTATTATTATTATTATTATTATTATTATTATTATTATTATTATTATTATCGTATTACCTTGTATTTGTATTATGTAAATGGCTTTGCTGGAATATCATTGATGTGTTCCAGGCAGTTCGTGATTGCTCTCAGTCATCTGAATACTTTAATCATTTACCTGCAGCCTGTTGTTAGCTCTCCAAGGGGATTCTTGATTTGTGACCTTGACCCTTGTTACCACGGTGCTCAAAACAAATCTTGTGATTCTGTGACACCAAAGGTTTTAATGAGCTCTGATGTATGGAGCCATGCAGGGTATCATTTGCATTGTTAAAAAATATAGCAAGTGAAATACAGTAATTTGTGCCAGGTTGCCAGAGTAACTACCCCACAGAGACAGATGCAGGATATGCAGTACTTTATGGATTTAACATTAGAAATAACCTTCAACCAATCGCCTTTCAGGATTTGTTAAAATCCCAGTGCATCTAATTCCTGTATGTAGATGTCACGCTGAGCATACGGTATAGTTCAAAGGTTTAAAAGTAGTTAATGAGTACAGCTTTGGTCTAGCCGATGTAAGTCGACCGACGTTTTTCACACAAGAGTCTCCACACATATTGATCACGCAGTCATTATTATTTGTTTATTTAGCAGACGCCTTTATCCAAGGCGACTTACAGAGACTAGGGTGTGTGAACTGCATCAGCTGCAGTGTCACTTACAATTACGTCTCACCCGAAAGACGGAGCACAAGGAGGTTAAGTGACTTGCTCAGGGTCACACAATGAATCAGTGGCTGAGGTGGGATTTGAACTGGGGACCTTCTGGTTACAAGCCCTTTTCTTAAACCACTGGACCACACAGCCTCCTTATAAGTGTCATGCATTAGTTGAGTTCCCATTGCTCACACTTACTCATTGATTATTGTTTTGTTTTTTTCTGTCAGCGCCTTCACAAACCAATTCAATAGGTGACAGTCCATTGGAAAGTGATTGCAATGTCATTATTGTACCTGCCGTTTCTGCATTACACAACCCCTACACCATTTCAAAGAGGACTTGGGTCGCTCGAAAGCAGGTTGTTGCTTTCTCCGGTACGAAATGCACTGGGAACATTAACGGTTTCAACAGAGGATACTATTTCAGTCATCCTGCTGGTGGAGTGAAAATCAATTTTGCAATCAGATGGCAACTTCAATTTTAGGATTAAGTTAAAGTCCGTAAATGTATGGATTTTGGTATACCAACTATAACAAAAACAGTATATAAAGACAGGTACAACATCTTGGCAAGTTGGTGCAAATGCATAAAAACATTCCTTTGTCCTGTTGTTCTATGTATTCTGAAAAATATATTGCTTTCTTTATTTTTCAGTTTGAGACTATTTTTACATTGTCTTTCCATCGTGTGCTGAAATGAGTCTGGTTATGGTATTGCAGGAGGCTGTGTGGTCCGGTGGTTAAAGAAAAGGGCTTGTAACCAGGAAGTCCCCGGTTCAAATCCTAGCTCAGCCACTAACTCACTGTGTCACCTTGAGCAAGTCACTTAACCTCCTTGTGCTCCGTCTATCAGGTGAGATATTGTTGTAAGTGACTCCGCAGCTGATGCTTAGTTCACACACCCTAGTCTGTGTAAGTCACCTTGAATAAAGGTGTCTGCTAAATAAACAAATAATACATAATAGTACCTATTGGTACCTAAACAAGTGTAGATGTGCTGTCTGTGCTAACATCATTTCCTGCAGCCTCAGGGCAGCCAAACTTATTGTTGTCTACTTGAATGGTCTAAGAATGTAAACACCACTGGCGATTCCCTCCATAGCATCACTAGATATATTAAAAATAAATACAGTGGAAAGTGGTCAGCCATGTTGCTAGTTTTATGAGTTTTAGAGTTGCATTGTTGAAGTCAATAAAGTAGACCCCATTTACTCCCTAGTCACAGCTGGCTTTATTACAGGCAGACATATTCTGTGCATGAAATTTGCCTGACTAAAATGAGTTCTTCAAATGTGCACCGGTTTAATTAGGCCCCAGGGAATGCGTTTCCAAACCATGGCACTCTTGTCAACTGAACACAATTCTCTCAGCGTGTTTACAGTTTTTAAAATCTAATCATTGGAATTTAAAAACACTTTAATTAGATGAGGACATGCTGCACCCAGTTAATCAAGGTTTGATTTAAATTATTTTTAATCTGTAAATGACCATTCTTGTGTTTTGCAGAGGCTGAAGCTCTGTCTGAAAAGGTTAATGAATGCCTTAACAAAGACTCCTGTAATTAAGCATTCTGTAATAAGTGGTTATGAGGAAGGGTCCCCTTGTCAATTAAGAGTTAACATAGGGCTGTGAAGTATAACAAAAACAGACAAATGGTAGTGTTCTATAAAAGGATAGTAAAAGTCTGCTGTATTGTATCACTGTAAGACATAAATAATCAACTAACCATCACAAGCTACAATATTACAATTCATATGAAAAATACCTTTATCGCTAATTAGATTTTTGAACCTTTATCCCTGTTATTTTTTAACATGTGCATTTATTTTAAGAACATAAGAACATAAGATTAGGGCCTGAATTAAATCAAAGCTTATAGTGCCGCTATAACTAAAATGACGTTGTTGTGATTTAATCCAGGACTAAGTTATTTTGGTTCTGTTATTATTATTATTTGTTTATTTAGCAGACGCCTTTATCCAAGGCGACTTACAGAGACTAGGGTGTGTGAACTATGCATCAGCTGCAGAGTCACTTACAATTACGTCTCACCCGAAAGACGGAGCACAAGGAGGTTAAGAGACTTGCTCAGGGTCACACAATGAGTCAGTGGCTGAGGTGGGATTTGAACCGGGGACCTCCTGGTTATAAGGCTGTTTCTTTAACCACTGGACCACACTGCCTCCTTGGTTTTCAGTAGAAAAAAACACATTCATTACCATCTCTGAAACAAAACGCAAAAGTTCAGTGATTTCCTTACTGCTGGGAATACCAATCAGGTAATTTTCTCTTGATGTATTATTAATAAGTTAGACTTCAGAAATGTTATACTTGGAGACAATAGTGTCCTGTGATACTGTAGTCATGCCAGCTCATCTGCCTTGCATTTGCATTCATTAAGTAATTTAATGGAGAGATTGGCAGGGTCAGCTTTCTATAGGCTCTGCTCAGTGGGGTCTGATCGCCGGAATATGGCAGTCAGTAAACTTACCAGTTGGAAGACACCTGTGCTGATGAAAAATGAAGTTGAACGTGCATAAATCAATCCCGGGAGACTGTTAATGATGTTATAAATACCAAACAAAGGAATAGGATCTAGCAAACAAATATGCTGGAGCATGCCGTAGGATGAGAAAACGCTCCCACACAAACAACCACATATGCTGGTGAATAAAACATAGACAGCACAGACATCCCTTATGAGACCCCATTTCAATATTTATTTCATTTTTTGCATTGCATTACTTTTTACCACTCACAGCTTCTTGTTATTAATAGAACGTGTCAGACGCAGAAGAAGCAAGTTTAAACCTGCTTCCATGAGCAACATCATCTTCAGCACATTGTATATCGGCTTGCATTACTGACATGACAAGTTTCCCTGCTTGTCTTAACATAGTGATTCTACTTAATGTGTTTGTGTTGATGCCACTGACTCTGAGCTGGGAAATGGTAAACCATGTTGCCAATCATTGCCTCATATTGCACATTGTAATATACATGGATACTGTGTTTTTGTACTTTTCAGAAACCAGTTTTACAAGACATTGTTCGGTTACTTAACTTTCGGCCATGGAAGGGTTAGCTTATTTGTTCCCATTTTTATCTGAATCCAAGTCTCACTCATTACGGTGCAATTCAATTGAAAACAGCTCCTGCGCGCTCTCAAATTTGAATTCTCTCACATTCGATGAACATGAAATCCTTTAATTAAAAGACCACCATATTTGTTGATGCTGAATACTATGTAGTTGAATTGCCTTATAACCTTACAGTGGTCATCATAGCTGTACACAGGACTCAACCGTTCAGTTCAATCCAATGAACGACTCTTCCTTATGGATCCGGCTTACATATGACATTTTAAATGTCAGTTTAAAGTCTATTTAAATTCACACTTTACACAAGAAAGGGTCACTTTCCGTGTCTTATCCAAGTCACCCAGGGTTCACCAGTTTACAATTAAAATGGCCATTCAAATCAGGGAATAAATCAGACATCAAGCACAAGGTGGGCATACAGTCGCCAAGGTACAGTCACTTGGACAGTATGTATTTCTCTAGTGATTCCTAACACCTGAATAACTTACTGCATATTATATGAATGCATTACAGTAGATACACAGTGCATGGCATTATATCACCTTTGTAAAAAAAAAAAAAAAAATCTTGTCGGCTGCAGGATGATACTCTTTAGTCTCGGCTACAGCAGCTATTTTGTACAGCTGCAGCAGTTGCTACCTAAAGGTATTCAGATAACCAAAGGCTAGTATTTCAGTCGTGTTGGTGCGATCTTCTATGGCAATGCTGGGGACAGTGTTACTTCAGGCGGAGCAGTTTTCTTTTTCTGTGCCAAGAGTCATACCCAGATCACACAGCACCCTGTCCTTGATGCGGCATCACATCACTTATGTTGACTGACGATAGCATTACAGATAAAGAAGCCCATTTTGCCAAAGGGTTCTGCCTGTCATAGCAGCAGAGATGTAGTCTTGCTCAGAAGGCACTCCACAACATGCTTTGTGCAGGTTTCCGGAGTTAGGGAGGAGGTAAGATGACAAGCCAATCACAAATACTTTGCATCCTGACCACTTTAATACAAGGTGACACATGGGGTCTGGAGCTCCAGTTATTAGCTGAGATGTGCCACAAGATTCATTATAGCCCCAGAGCTTGGGTTGGCTCCAGATCTTTCTTAGCACCATGGAGGCTGTCAGTTTTATTCACAAGGTTTTGGTATTTATTTACTGCACTTAAATAAACAGATGATCTCTGTGGTGTGCATGTCAAATGACAAAATGAGCTGTCTGTGCTCTGTAAGCCCCACTTGCATGACACAAATACAATCTAGAAAGTATTAAATGGATACTTTATATCATCTAGATTCTCCTAATACCTGATTTCTTATTTGTTTCACATTATATTAAGTCTGTTCTGTAGACTTCTTGAATGTTGTTGCTGAAGAAACATAAGGGGATATCATAAGGCTACATGGCGTTTTGAACAGAAATCACAACATGCTTTAAAAACTTGGTATATTTATGATTTTTGTGTGCAGTTATCGGTACTGACAGACAGTTATGAATGTAACCTTTCCGTCTTCGTAATGAACATGAATACAATATGAGAATTAGCTGATAGGTCCTAAATGCTTTCGTCTAATGACAGTTTTATTCAAAGCTCATATGTTCAAGTAATTAATAGCCACGGCAAAATATTAAATACCATTTTAAATCCCACAATAAATAACGACTCAAAAGGTCAGGAAAATATAACCCTTAAAACATTAAAAACATTATTTACTGCTGAAATTCTGAACATATGAGAACTGACTGGCTAATTCAACGGCCTCTGTGGGCATAATGATGAGACAGGAGACATTATTAGCAATTCATGGCTTTAGGCACACCTGTCTTGTACTTATTAGAAAAACATGTTTACTTCCTAACTCCATACCTTCACATTTTAAAATGAATAATGAGCTTGCAATTACTATTCTAATTAGATCAAAGCCCTTGTTATGGTTTGTTAATGAGGTCCCACTGATATGGTGGGACAGGAGCCTGGCATTTAGAAAAAAAAAAACTTGGGAAGAACATTTGTCATAAACCTCGAACATACACATCGTTGCCACATAGCAAAACATAGCTCATATGTTATACCTAGTAATGTGTGCATGCTTTGCTGTCTTCCTGATATGTATAGATTAAGGATTTTCACAAATACAAGTATTAACTAACAGTATTAACCATTGAATACAAATATGTATTTCCTATTCTCAATTAAACATTGATGCATTAGTTAAAGGAATGCTAGAAAAAATCTAAATGCTTGGCTACAAGTGTCTGATCAGATGTTAGTGTTTTTTTATGAGCAATAGTTCTGCATTGATGCTTGGTGAATGATGGTAAAGTTTTTTAAAATAATGTGCTACAGTCGCCAGCGGAACTGATATGCTTGACCTGGATTCAGAGTTTCTCTCCAACTGATTTGGACAGCAAGCTCATGTCAGCACCAGTACTGTTCACTTTCTCTCTACATCCACCTTAAAAAGTTCATGTCGCACAATCCAGTTTCATTATAAAACATGGATACTGCTGAATACTGCTTTTCAGCTGCTCTGATCGTGTTTCCTGCAATCTTCTTGTACAATCCAGTGCTCTCTAAAGACACATTTTCTCCTTCTTGTAATGACTCTGATTGGCACTCCCTGTACCAGCCTCCTCTTGGGTAATGGAACAGTCCCTAGTCCTGAAATATCTAGGTTGCACATTGCTTAAAGGCTGTTGACTGCACGAATCTGCAGGAACTTTCCTATTTCATGGTGCCTTTTTAAGCAGGTTAGCCACCAGCCAGTTCATTTCAACATTGACAGCCCCTTGATTAATCAATGGCAAAACTGCGTCTCATTTTCTCTAAATCGTTCCCCAAGAACAATAAAATCATCAATCTTGTACTCGAGCTGTAATAAGTGAGTTAGCCCCCTCAAAAGTAATCTTGTTCTTGTTTTGTATGGATGCACTTCTGTAAGGAAAACAAGTACTGTTGAAAGCAGTCATGACTTTAAAAGACTCATACAGTATGTGTAACAATTGCTATAGAATTAAAAGAAGCTCCTGATAGTAATCCTTTTTTTGCATTGCACTTGGAAGAACAATAACACAAAGAGTTTAAGCATGGTGTACAGGATATCACTGGAGATAAGGCTGCCTCTAATAATACGTTGTTTTTTTTTTGGTTTGTTTTTTAGGCTTTCATATCACTAAGGGCTGCACACTGGTCCAAAATGATAAAATGCAGATCATTTAAAAACAGAGTTGCAAATACACACAACAATGTTATCCTGATGCCAACATTTCTAGCGTGACACATCTTAAATGGAACCCCTGGTTTCGTAGGGTCTATTATTACATGCAAACCAAGAAAGAAAAACAGAAGCTTTTTAGCTGTCTCTGCAAGGGTCTAAACTCCTACCGAGCTCAGCTGAGCCATCAGCCAATAAACAGCCCTCATTGTTAATCACTGTAATCAGTGATTTGTATAGATTCAAAAGGAAGCAACATGTAACATTCCGCTTAAGTGGCATTCCAAATCTTTTGTATGAAAGTCTTCTCCACGTGGGACAATGAACTTCATTGTTTTAAACACTATGGGGTAGGTGTACTAAGATGGGTCAGTCACAGCGCAAACATACCACGATTTGCATTTTCGTTACAAAACTTAGCAAAGTATACATTTTGTACTAAGAGAAAATATGTTAATGAAAAGATCTGCAATATACTAATTTAAATAAGTGTTGTGTCATCTTAGCGAGATCTCTATTGCGAGAGTCAGTTAGTTGTAGTTTACTGCAGCAGACGGCACCCAAAGGATGACGTCTATACATGCAAGGGTGCAAGAATCAAAATAACATTGTTTTTGTTAAATGTAAACGTCATCTGTACAATGCATTCTGTTCCATCTTCATTTTACCTATTTTAATACTGTTATATATATATATTTCAGAATATATATATACCAGAAATGTCATAGAAATGTGTTTTCAAGGCTTGTAAGTACATCCTGTACTTATTTGGCTGTTTGCCTCAAATGCATTGAGCACAATTGACAACGCATGAGAAAAAGCAGACTGGAAAATGCCAGCAACAATTGTGACTGTTTAAAACATGTTTTCAAAAGTTCTTAACAAACTGATGCAATTGTAAGTGTCACAATTGCCTGCAGCTTTCGTACATCTCATTCTAATATTGAGAACCCTCATTTGCACTATCGCCACGCCCATAATTACATATTCATCTAAGGTTGAACCGCAAAGAAAAACTGCTGCCGCAAAGCATTCCCTGAAAAGTTGCAAATAGCATTGCGCTTGTCTAGTAAATTTCATCCAAGACATCCAACTCATTTGCAACTGGTTTGAGACTATTGCGACAGGCGCAACGCTTTAGTAAACTCACCCCTATATATATATTAAAAGAAATTCAAACAGTATTGAATTTCTACTGAATTTGTGGACTAGGTTTAAATATAATACTATTCTATTTAACACATTCATCCTTTTTTTTAGATAGAATTGAAGTAAAATGCTTTAAGAAGCTAGCCCTTTGTTTAGTTGACTAGGGTACCTGAACTTCAAAGTAATAGTGGATCACAGCGATATTTGTATTATTATTATGAAGGAAGTAAACACACAGCTTGAATACCAGGATGCATTAAAATTCAGAGCATCCTAACCAGATGCTGAAAACACTGAAGTCCTAAGGGCACTTCCTTACCTTACCAGTGCTCACAGATGGAATATTAAAGGGGGAGGTGTAATGAATGTTTTTGAAGCTGCACAAGAGGATGTCACTTGCATTGTTCAGGAAGTTGTTATCCCAGCAGAAAATCAAGTTTTCCACTCCAGTGCTTGGCCTTTTGATATTGGAAAGCAAAGTCACATACTCTGATGATTCTCAGCTCGGAGAGGAAAAAAGAAAAGCCGTTCTAGGAGACCAGATTGGCAGCCTGTTCCTCGTCGGACTGAGACATACATACATACATACACACACACACACACACACATATACATACATACACACACACACATACATACATACATAATAAAAAAGTAGAAGTAAACACAGTGTCTTTCAAGAATATTATTCCACCATTTGGTTCCTCTGCCGTGAAGTCAAATATGAACTACAATAAACCGCATCTGTAAGGTACTGGACTGAGATTTCTCTTTCTTCTTTTCATTTTGTTTATAAATAAGCGTTTCATACAGAGCCTGATTCAGGTGATTCTGTTGTTAGAATCTGTATACCTTTATATCCACACTATCCATAGTCATATTTAAGAACACCGGCTATTCTATTATTAGGCCTATTATTAGTAGTAGTCGTATTATAATGATTTCCGTGTCTAAAATTTTCTCAAAGAAACTGTAATAAAATAGCAGAGTCACTTCAGAATCTGGGCTACAGAAAATACATACATGTAAATTGGACTTCATATAAAATGAAGTATATAATCACATTTCTGTCCTTCTTATCATACCACGTGTCTAGAGGTTATCATTCTGTTCATTCAAGGAACAGTGTGAAACAAAATGCAGATGTTTGAATCTCAAGGCATGTAAAATAAATCCTGTTTTGTATATTCCAAAAGAGGTGTCTTGGTGATATTCTATCATGAAATAGAATCAGCGGACTACAAGTCTAATCTATTTCCTTTCTCCCACATAGGATATAACAGTTTCCTTTCTTTCTGTGGAGCCTTTGATTGCCAGTTCAATCACATTTTTGTTGTAGAGGCAACTAGTTTTCCAAATTGAATTCTCCCTCACTGAGAATTCAATACTGCACTGTAAATAAAAAAATAAAAAAATGCAATTCTTTTTTTTCACTCTTTCTTTTCACTTTGTTATTTTGTTTTTAAATATGACAACATGAGGATATGCAATTTATATTAGTTTTGTTCAGTTTTATTATATTAGACAGCCTCATAAGGCAAGCCTCCTTTAGGAAGGATGTTTGCAGTGTGTGATATTAACTTATGAAAGACTCACTCATGTGTTGATGTGGTTTAATATTTCATAGAGATGGTTGTTTTCAGGTGGCAAGACACTGAGTAAAAACATTCAATGCATCTGCACTAACAAGCAACACTGTGAAAATGCAAAACCCTGAAGAAATTGTAATCTCTGAGGTGTCTTAAAAACATATGCACCTCTCCTGCTCACTTCTGCTGAAATATGTTTCATTAAAAAAAAAAATAATAATAATAAGGGCTGCTCTGTAATGCATGATGTTTAGTACATTCATTTAAATACAAAGAAACGGCCAAGCGATCACAAGTCATTACAGTTAGAACAGAACTGACAGGCGCAGCAGCAGTTCACAGCTTCTAATTGGAGTTTTGCAAAACTCCAAATAGTCCCAGTGCTATGTGTTGTTCTGTTTGATGAGTTTACAATTCAAAGAAATGTAGTTAGTGATCTACAACCGCAGTGCATGTGCATTTTCTGAGTTTTGATCAATTAACCATAAGCTAATAATGGGCCCCAAAAGGAGTTATTTTGATAAAATAAGAAATTATTTTGAATGCAGACAATCTTTAACAATTAAAGAGCGAATCAGTGTGAAATAATTATTAATGTGGCTTGCTCTTCAAACCTTCAAAGCATTCCTGACTATGATAATCTCCTTTTTAACAAGCCGGGGCACCTGTTATGCCCCCCAACTCAAAATGCAAACACCCTCTTTACATTCAAAATGCATTCTTTTTTACATTCTGACGTGTGTTGTGCTGTAGGGTTCCGGATACAGCACCTTGAAATTATATGGGAAACACTTTTTTTATATATAATTTATCTGTGTGTAAATGTGAATGGTGTTGATTTGATAAACTCGCCAATGATGTGAAAGTCAATGTGGAGAGTAATTTGAAGAAGCTTGGGGGCATATTGAAGCAGAAACACAGCATACAACAGAGGCAAGGCATGAATGAGAAGTCAAATTCACCTCTAAACAGTACCTGTGGGGGTGGTTGGTGGTAAGGTTAGTGCTAGGGTAAGGTTTAAGGATGCTGTGCTGAAATAATTTAACAAAGGATGCCAGAGGCAGACAGAACAAGTTGAAACCTCTAGTCTGGTGATCTAGATACAGCAGCTCTGTCAACAATGAGTCGATTATCGCACACACAATGGGGAAATGATGGATTATGAGAAATAATCCACGAAAGAAGATTGAGCTGTAAAACCCACAAGCCTTAGACCAATGTGCCATTTAGTCTTCCATGACTGTCGGGCTATACCTAGATTGCCAAAATGTCATTTTTAATTTTATTTTTTTAAAAGGCATTTTTATTCATAATACATTAGAATCACACCAGGTCTCCTATTTGTGCCATCAATGGATGCAATCATTTTCTAAACCCTACGGGATACAGGGTACACTAAACATTTTAAAGAGCACAATGTACTGATTTTTAATCAGGGTTATTAAAATGCAAATGATCAGGGGTTTAAATTGATCAATCTCACAAATGAGCTTTAATAGATTAAACTTGCTGGTAGGTGATTATTCAAAGCCTGCTTGAGTTCAATTAAATATAATAAAGTAAACAATGAGCACATTCAAATTGGTTGAAAAAATGGGATTGCATATTGTATCCTGGCTTAACGTTAATTGTAAAAATATTTATTTTGAGGTAGGCTGTAACTACAATTCCATTTCACATAAAACATGTAAGCTACAGGACTGAGCAATAGTTCACATGCCCAGATTTAGAAAACACTATAAAGAAACACTATATATAATAAATATAATTGATGTCCCTTTTACCTGCTTTACATGTTTTAATTTCTTTGCTTTCTTTATTCCAGCAGCATGCATTCATATTTAATTCCACAATGCTGTAGTCGATTGGCTCCTGTTTTAGTCTGTGCAGTGCCCTTAGAATATGTAGGTTCTTTGGTTTTCCAGCAAGTAAATATGGTTTGTGTTTTATGGTATCTACCAGATTCACATTAACAGAGAGTAAAAACAATAACACAGGCGCTGACTGTGAGGCAAGCAGCCAGCCATTAATACCCACAGCTCTGCAGCTGACACATGTCGCATGCCTTCCATAGAACTGGAAAAAACAAAACGTATGGTATCAGCAATAATTCCAGTTGGCATTCTCAAATTTTAACCTTCTAGTTATCAAAGGAAACCTCATCAATTAGGCATGGAAAAAACCAACAGCTTGGTTGGGCTGGTTGGTATTGTTGCTTGATTTGGGGAGCGCCACACGGCACACTGAATTTGATGTACCCATACACATGTGCTCAGTCACCGGAGCGAATATGGATTGTGATGGAGTGGTTAATGCAGTTAATGAAATTCACACATATATGCCTGTCATCTCATTTGATCAATTATAGAGATGTGATATGCGAGAGGGCTTTGGAGAATGGCAAAAAACAATATTAATACAAAAGGGGGGAGCAAGCATGATTAAATCAATCATTCTGTGAAGGAAACAATGCTATTTTCAGAATCATTGAATATGTAATTTAGGGTATTATTTCATTTGATTAAGCCTGGATTACAGCAGAAGAATGCAAGCTATCTGATGAAATCTGCATTTTATACAGAGCATTTGAATGATCTGGTTTAATACAACTTCTTATATTGCATACTTACTTTATTTCCTTATACAGAGTATCCATGGTGTAATTCTAAAGAATGCATCCTTCAAAAATGATGTAATTTACCTGCAGAAAGAACATTTCCAACAATGTTCCGGGGACCTGGGTAGCTTCCCCCTAACAAATTGACACATTAAGTAAAGCTTTGACTAGTTCAGCCAAGGTATGAGCAAGGATTATATTTTGTTTGTGGTTATTTCAGAGCCCTAATTAAGTCTTCCATCCTTGGGCTAACTGATCCATAGCAGCGGCACAAATCTAATGGAAAAATGTACCACCTATAATTTGAAATCAGGAGTGTTGTTTCCTGGTTGTCATTTAGGGAGATTTTAAAGTTGCCAAGCGTAGGAGACTGATTTGAAATAACTGCTTATAGCAGGCGGAACGACAAATACATTAAAAAGTTGATGACTGTTTTTCTCAATTGTATCTAATTCTGTATTGTTTTAACCCCCACTAACATTCCCCTACAGCAACACCTGCTGAAAGTGTAAATTCTGCCACAGCTGTTTTGACGCCTGCAGCTGAATCTGGTAATGGCTTTTCCCCAGCCTATTAGCATGCTCTGCCATTGCCGTATACTGTATCTAAACTAATTACAGAGCAAAGAGCACAACCAATCTATTTGTGTCTTTCCAAAAAAAGAACAAGCTGTGAAGGTAACCACTAAAACAAACAGGACCATGGAAAATGTAGGTGCCAGACTTACAATGCAAGCATGGGGCGACCACAGTTACATTATAGATTATAGAACCTTGTTAACCAGATCTATCTTGGAACTACTGTACACTTTGCTGTTACATGATCCAGCTATCCAACAGTGTTAAAGTTTTTCATCTTCGTATACAAAAAGCATGCACGGGATGTCACTAAAACGTTGTTCTAGTCGGGATATGTATTCACCTAGTTCAAATCATTCATGACACCTCCAGTAAAGGAACAGTTTATTTCAATCTTGCTCACAGGATTCTAACATTCTGCCGAACTGATTGTATTTTAATTAATTGTTTTACGGTGAAGCAGGTGAATCATTGATTTTGCTTTAACTAAGCCAGACATGATAAACAACAGCATAAAGAGAGATGAAAGCGTGTGAACACAGCAGAGCACAAATACTGAAATGCATTTAGAAATTAGGAGAAATTAGTTTACCAGTAATTGACGCAGTATACATAAATGCATACAGAATGCAATCCGTCGATGAGAAATATGAAGCAGTCCGAAATGTAATGCCATGGCAGCCACTCGATGGATTTAAACTCTTAATCATATTGCCCTCATTTTGAGATTTTTGTTTTTCTGAAGATAATAGCTCCATCATTTTTTTTGGTTTTTCTAACAGCTAATTAAAACACATTAGAGATGCATTTAACACATTCATCTAAAATCCTGTGTATGCTATGAAGCAATAAACAGTACTGCCTACAGAACCATCCCCTTTCAAACCTCTGTGTCTTCCTTGTACTTAACGTTTAGGAGCACTCGAAACTGTTAGAATATGTGGTAGCATTTTACATGAAGGTTCTCAGTGACAATGTAATGGAACTATAACTACAGTACATAGGAGGGTTCCCAAGCATTCATGCAGCACAACTTACCAGGTCATTACAGGTTACAACTCAAAATACAGGAAATAGAAAAGCAAGCAACATAATACGGAACCCATCATGGCTCAAACAATGGTGACTGCTGTGTATATATGGCCAAGAGAACGGTATATGTTACTGTACTCTTTTAGAATGTATACATGAAATATAATTATATAGGTTATGGCCTATATTCCACATGGAGGAAGATTTAATGGAAGTTTTGAATGTTAGCTTTATACGTTCATACATAGCATTTCACATTTTATCAATACTTCTCAAGTTTCGTCAATGCTTGTTTCCACTGAACCTTTTCCAGAGTTGAACAAAGTGCCATACAGAGTACTGTAAATGCATACTGTACAGATGCAGCGCCTATATGTAGGTGTGTGTTAATATAGATGTTTTTACCCAACATATGATCCCATAATCAAACATGACTTTACATTTTGCAATATCCAATATGGTGTGATAGTAAATATTTCTTCATAAATCGCTCCACATATTAATCACTGGGAAAGCTCCAATTACTGTCAAAGTGCACATCTTCAAAATGTAATTAGAAAATGCATTTCGGACTAGTGTTATTTGTCTAAATGAAAAACAGATAATAATTTAATTTGCATTCATTTATTAAACATGGATGCTGCCATGGAAACGAGTGTTGGGTTTATGGAGAGTGCTTCCCTGATTGTCAATGTTCACATTCATGGGTAGAGTTTGAAAGTCCAGTCTTCTTTGTTTTGTTTTTAAGTTTGATTCTGTAAAGTTGAAGGCGTGTTCACCTTCTGCATGTATTCACCCTCTGAATAATAATACTGTGGTACTAAGTAATGAATACAAGTCAAAATAATTCCATGCTAATTGTGTAAAATAGGTATTTTACACAAAGAAAAAAAATCAAAGAAATATTTAAAAAACAGATCAAGCTTCATTTGCGGCCCAATAATTATATTAAGAAAAACAAGGTTTCGGGGCTCCCGAGTGGCGCATCCAGTAAAGGCGCTCCTCACAGGATGTGCCCTATAGCCTGGAGATCGCAGGTTCGAATCCAGGCTATGTCACAGCTGACCGTGACCGAGAGTTCCTAGGGGGCGGCGCACAATTGGCTGAGCGCTGCCCGGGTAGGGAGGGCTTAGGTCGGCAGGGGAATCCACGGCTCACCGCGCATCAGCGACCCCTGTGGCCGATAGGGCGCCTGTGGCTCTGCAGCGGAGCCGCCAGATCTGTGTTGTCCTCCGGCACTATAGGTCTGGTGGCGTTGCTGTGGATCTGCAGTGCGAAAAATGACGGCTTGGAAGGAGCACGTTTCGGAGGACGCGTGTTCCAGCCTCCGTTTCCCGAGTCGGCGGGGGGGTTGCGAGCGGTGAGCCGGGGATACAATACAGATAATAATTGGGCATGCTAAATTGGGGTGAAAACCGGGGTAAAAATAATTGGCGACGACTAAATTAAAAAAAAAAAAAAAAAAAAAAAAAAAAAACAAGGTTTCATTATCTAATAAAACCATTTTTAATGCTCCCTAAATACTCTCTGAAAAAACAGAACTGTGGACAAAGACAGTCGTGTAAGTGAGAGAGGCTCCTTTTGCCTTGATGTATCTGTATCTCGTTGACCTTATACCCAGAGTAATAAATGTTACGAGTTGCTATCAACGAGGCTGCTGCATTTTACATGTTCCCAGGCTACGTTTATATGCACACTGATCAGCCTTTCAGAAAATGTCATTTTAGCCTTTAATTAGCCTTTCTTGCTTAGGTCTGTCAGTAGCAAGCTCATAAAAATCACCTTGCAAATTAAAAGTCATTTTATATATATAAAAATATCCCCCCTAGCTGACACAATCCGGTTATTCAAGTGAAAAATTGCCCCTTAAAGGGATTTCTGAAGCCACAATGAAACATTTTTTTTTTTTTACTGTAAAATTGGATTCTTATTCAAATCTCCTTGCAAACGAAATTACTACTTGTGATTATCTTATAGAGAGCATGGCTCTCTTTTGAAGAAGATGGTCAGGCTTCACCTATAGAGTTCATTAAAAGAGAAAGTGTTGGAGACTGGGATAATTGCAACACTAAGAGTTTTCCATAATGATAACTGTACCCTTGAATATAAGGTTTTGGAATTACATTTAACCTAGACCATGATTCTGTCAGGCACTTTCACACTGATCCACACCTGTTACTGACGTAGCATCTGTACATTTTAAAATGTAGTTAAACTTTTTCTATTACGTTTTCTTTCTGTGTATTGCATAATATTGCTTTATAACTGTTGGCAGTAATAACATAATAGACAAACTTGTCTGCATCTAAAACCGATGGTGTGCCTATTAAAAGCAATATGCTTCACTGGAAATGAGGGACCTGTTAAAGTTATACTACTCCCAGATTCCAAAACTAACATCTGCCCAAATATGACATATCTAGATATTTCACCACTGAGAATGCTGATTGCATTACCACCTAATGCAATTCTGTCGAAGCCAGATGCCAGTAAGACTGTTTATGGTAGTTTGGGTATGCATTGTTTCAGTTCTGAATTGTTGTTTTGTTTTGAGGGGTTCAGGGTTAGGGTGAGGCATATCAAAGCTTGGTTATAACTGCACCCTGCCCTGGTGCAACTAAAAATACATATGTTTGATACTGCAAAAAGAAGTGTTTTTAGAAATCGTTTACTATCATATCATTATTGTTGTCATTACCATCATGAACTTTTCAAGCAGTTTGGAAATATAGGATTTACACAGCTATATGAGCATTGTAAGGATAAAAAAACAAACTCTTTTACAATACAGAGTATCTGAAGCATATGTCTACTTGGCTTGGAGTTGAAGCCTTTAATAATGCTGCCAAGTTGCATGGATACTACTTATCGAGATTCAGTATTGAACCATTCTGACTAATTGTTTTCAGATGGGATGAGAAAAGAAAGCTTTATCGTTTAATACTTTATAATAGATCCTTATCAGGAAATACTCCATTTAATAGACAGGGCTGAAATCACTTGTCAATAAGATAACGTTACAGACCATTAGATCCACAAGCATCTACAGAACTCCCTTGCAATCGGTGTGGTTCTTTCAGCCAAAACGTTTGGAGAGATTTGCTCTAAGCAATCTCGAATATCAATCATGTCACCCTGAAAATACTTCGCCTGGTCTATCCCAGATTGCTTTTCACTGGAATTGTACTGCATTTAGAGATGTTGGTAAGGGGATCAATAACTCACCCATATTGAGAAGAAAAAAAAAAGAAAAAGCTGTGGGATTATTAAAGAACGTTATTGAGATTTGCCTCTGTTTAGATCATGAAACTAGACCCCTAGTATGTCAAATATAGCTGATGATTAAAAGGTTAAACACTCCAGCTGGTGGATTAAAGGCTGCTGTGTATGGTAAGCCAGTGTTTACTGTAAGATGAAAGTGGAGATAATGACCTACTTGTTCATGCTGGATTTGCGCAATGTGTATCAAGTTTTTTTTCTCTCTCGTTCTCTCAAACTATCTACAAAATGGATTTCTTTTTTTTTTAATGCTCACATATCATTGCATTGGAATTCATTACTTCATGCATTTTGTGACCTTTTAGAGAAAGCCTGCTTTGCTGTGAATTGTGGGTGTATTAGGAAAGCAAATATTCTCAGCGCTTGTTATTCACTGAGTTTGAATTCAGAAATATACAGTCAATAGGTTAAATCCTTTTGTACAGAGACAGTGAAGAAGTGGGAGAGATGCAGTGCAGGGGTATTAAACAGATTGCAAGGTAACACTTTCAAATAATGCACACAGATTCATAATGAATTCTGGCTGAATGCCACAGCATTAACACCTGCATACCTTATGCACAATCTGCCCTATTCAGAACGCCAATATTGGTGGCAGGGGATCAGTAATATTTAAAACACCTATACACGTGGTATGTGAGGGTTTGATGGTTATTAACTATGCACAATCGTTTACTACTATAATAGTTTAATAACACTGGTATCAAGCTTCATCTCATGGTATGAAGTGTATTCACATGTTCTTACCATGTAAGCTTGTATAGCTATAGCCTGCTATTAATAACATGCTGCAGAACACAATTACACGTGCCTTATTGACTATTACAGACCGTTTTACTAAAGGGTCATCATGAGAACAGTGCCCCGTTCACTGGACAGTATTACTTTCTAATTTAATATCTGATAGAATGAAAATTGGAAATCTACTTCAAAAGCAGTTACTCTTTTGAAAGTAAAATATGGATACTATATGAATTATAGCTTAAAAGCCTGCATTGTTGATATACACATTGCATTCAAAGCATAAAATCAGACCAGGATTGTAAAGAAAATCCTAGATCTTTTGTTTTTTTAAATGTTAAAATAAACCCGATATTTAATAGACATTTCTGAAGTGGCTGGTTGAGCAGGATACAGGAAAAAAATAATATTACATTGTCATTTTCAAAGTGGATTCACTACAGTAAGAGTAGACTAGTTACCAATACTTTCATTCACACACACACAAAAAAAACCTTAATCTTAAGCATTGCATCTGAGCCATTGATGCTGATATCTCATAAGCCAGTAACTGAATTATTGACACTGGCAGAAACTTAGAAAAACAGCCTTCAAAAATCAAACACTGTCAGTTATTATTCCCTAAAGTTTGTGACGTTACCCACAGTGTCGTCCTGGTCCCCGATAGCTGTATTATTCAATAGATCAGATACCGCATTATCCTCACTGTGTCTTTTTTATGTGAATAAAATAGTTAATATAAAATAATATTTTTGAGGAATACACTCCGAGTAATATCTCTGAGGAAAAATGATTAAGAGTCTCTGTGCCAAGGAAATAAAAGCATTCCTTATAAAGACAATGTAACCGAGGCCTGAAGAATGGTAACGTTGTGAAATACCCAGGTTATTATTATGATAATACAGAATAATTTATCAAAGTAATGTATTTATGAAATGAAAAACTATAAAGCATGCTTAACTTTAGCACCAGTGTGGTGATTATGAAAATAGCAGAAGCACTGACTAGAAAATGAAATAAAAGCAAATATATATATATATATATATATATATATATATATATATATATATATATATATATATATATATATATATATATTAATGAATGGTTCAGACATGCACATTTTACAGATAAATACAATAAAAATACATGAAACTAGCAAAGTTAGTTAGTTTGTTGACAAAGTCAATAGGGGGTGTGTTTGGGTGCGCCCACAGTAACCCTTGAACACCCCACAGTAAAATCTGCAGTGGTGTGCCTGTTGCCCCTAATCTAGTTATATATTACAGTAACAGACTTTGCAGAAAATATTCAACAAATCTGAAACCTGGAGTCGAAATTCTGAGTCATCAAAGTGTTCAACTACAGCACTGCAGATAGCAATGCCTAATTGGATTTAAAGGGTATAACCTGCTATTCCCTTGATTTATAGAAAGATACCGCCATATACAAGCTTTCCTAGCAGGTGGCCCTTGAAGACATGCATCATCCTCTGTGGCTTCAGCTCTCCATAATGTAGGATCCACAGGTCAGCTGTAAATAAATTTTCTTCATTTTGTACCCAACACATTTATATGCTAATTTTATTTTGAGTGTGTAAGGGTAATCTTGATGAGTTCTGCCGTTCTGCTGTTTCTTCTTTAAAACAATTGCTGGTGTCCTTTTTTATCTGTAGAAGTACAACTAATGCCTCAAATAAAAAGGGTAGCATGTCATTGATTACATTGTAATTGCACCACAATAACACAGAAATTACACACGTGGCTCTGTAGTTACAGTGCAACAACATGCTTATTTACAAAAAAAAAATATTGGCAGTTGTTAGCGTCTTTTGTATTTACTGAACACTGTATATGGTTGCCTATTTACAGTGTAATTACTATGTAATCTGGCATGTAATTACAGTGTAATTTCAGGGTAGTGTGAGATACCTAATATAAAGAGTTACCGGCATTTAGTGGGCCTGAACTGATAAGTGATAACGCTGATGAGAAGGATTCATTTCTGAGTGTAATGGGTTTCTCTTAACAGTGCCTTTCAAGAGACATTCTGACAGACCCTGAGTTCAGTCAACCATGATGCAAAATAAAAGGCACGTGTATAGTTTCGGAATCTGTGACTAAAAATCTTTGCAGTGACAATGCCAGGCTCTTCATGTAATGTGTTTCACAACAGTGTGGGTAACAGAATAATCCCATTGCTTAACCCAAGTGAAGAGAAGCTGACAACCTCAATCAATGAGTCACACAAATCACAAACAGGCTATAAACTCCAAATGTAGAACATACTTTGAACTTTTTGAGGCTTGTGATTTCTTTTTACAAGCAGGGCTTTGGAGAATATGGATTTTCTGCTATCTACAAGTAACACAACACTGACGTTTTTAACTAAATTTAGTTCTGAAAATGAATGCTAATTGCTTAAAAATGGAGGACAAAATAACTAATAGCAACTAACGGTAAAAACACATTGGTGAGGCCTGACATGCCTACCACATGTAGTGTTTACTTTTTGATCTGTTCTCAGATCATCGGAGGTGGTTAATTAGCACTAATCTGTCTCAGTCTTTACCAGCTGTCATACTGTACAGTATGAATACTGCAGGGATGCATCCTGTTTTCCCCAATAAAGGGAGGAAAAAAGTCATAAATCAATAAAATTCCTTTTCTTTGATCACACCCATTATATTCTATATCATGCCCAGAAATATAAAAAGGAAGGAATCACCATAAAATAGGAATGGAACTTCACAAGAGGTCATTATGGAGCATTGGAAGATCAAAGAACTTGCACTGCACTACTGTATACCACGGTAAAAACATAGCAGGTTTTAGCAAAGCATTCATGCATTTAATTTGAAGCAACTGGTTAAAATAAAATATGGTAAATACATGTATTGAAAAAGAATGATAAACTGTAATTGTTTAGTCACTGGGCAATAATTAATGAAAATCATTCATTTTCGTCATCGAGTAAAAGTACAAAAAAGTGTTTAATAACCTTGGCTGTGTGCTGTATAAGCACTGCTTAGTAGTTGGAGATTCACTAAGCTCTGCTGAGGCATACAGTACAGAGCTGTATTGCTGGTTTTTACCACAAGAATTCCTAGATAAATATGAAGCATAAACCAGCAATGAATCCAGCCATTAGGATTCCTCAAAGCTCTACAAAGCAACATCCAAACACATCTCTTGACTTGATTCTGCAGCTGAAAGTGAGACGTTCACCCCAAAATAACCATAGCAACAGCTAAATAGAGTATTTAAAAAATAAGATGATGCTCAAATGACAACATGTATTTTATTAAGAAAACATTGCTATTCCACTTTTATACCTCAACAAAATAATGTTTTTACTGAGTAATTTATCTCAACCGGTAACCTGGTTAAATCCCACCTCAGTGGGTTCATGTTAATGCCTGAATGCTCAGTTCACAGGTTTTACTGCCACTGTGAATGCCCTTTTAAAAAACGATCATTAGTGCCGAAAATTTCTAATTTGAATAAGAACAAAATGTGCTGCATTTTCTGAACACCACCCCTACTGTGATCTAGAGGCTCTCGTTTATTCAGCCTGTTCACTGGTTGAATTTAGAGAGACGTTCTTCTTAGTCTAATGTTAGGAAGTACTTTCTGAGTGCAAATTACAGCCATCTTGAGCATTGATATGACAGGCTATTCTCACTTCTCAGGGGTTTGATCAAATGAGTTCTCAACAATATAATGTGCAGCGTCCAAACTTCACCTCCCACTGACCTCGAATCTATTCTTCTTCTTCTCAATGCGCAAAACTATCCTTCCACTAGCAGCCTGTTTTAAGCAGATGTTTTGTTTTTTGGCTATTTTTAATAGCCATATGAACCGCAGTGCAGTGCTCTCCTGTTACTCCGGGGTTTATTCCTCCCAGGGATTTGGATAAGCATGCAGGCATCTCTAACATCCTCTGCCCCGGGAAATTGTACAAATACGTTTTTATCTGCGACTCTGTAGCTATCCCACAATATTCTGAAATCTCTAAGATGCATTACTGAATATAAACATGCGGTTATACAGGTCTTAGATCAGATATTACCCTTATAAAAGCTCACTACAGTAATGGTGCTGTTTTCCCATGT
Source organism: Acipenser ruthenus (assembly GCF_902713425.1). Taxonomy (NCBI): domain Eukaryota; kingdom Metazoa; phylum Chordata; class Actinopteri; order Acipenseriformes; family Acipenseridae; genus Acipenser; species Acipenser ruthenus. Next base: position 32,605,743 of record NC_081204.1, on the reverse strand, counting down.
TTCCCATGGTTATACTGTGCATGTTTTTTGTATATGCTTTACTGTACCTCTTCCTGCTACACAATGCTTTCCCAAGCTTTCACTGTGATTCATTACACTAACTAACCATTATTATTACTATTAGGCATAGTTGTAGTTAGTTACTCGTGGCTGTGCTGGGGCTGCCAAGGCTAGGGTTTCAAGATCTCAATTCATTTATACAACAGTTTTAAGTATCCTAAGTATCCTAAGCAAATGCATTATTTGCTAAACCTTGTGATATACATACAAACAATAAATAAAACAGCCTTAAATTCTCCTATGCTTTAATTGCTTTAATAGTGTTTTTAAATCTAGCATGTTTTTTTTGTCACCTAATGATGTTACAATGTATGGTAAGACTCTAACTGTAAATTACATTTGACAGCACCTAGCTTTTTTAAATACATAAATCATTTTAAGGAAACTGTATTTGAATTTTATGTGTGTGTGTGTGTGTGTGTATATGTGTGTATATATATATATATATATATATATATATTGTAGCGTTTTCTGGGGCGGGTTCTTTGTAAGGCGGGGTTTACACACAACACAAGACCAAGTAAAGGTTAAAACCTGTTTATTATTTCCAGGCTTTGGCAGCGTTCTTGATAAATAAAAATCAAAACAAACAAAGTAAATAATCCGCCACCAGTGGGAGGTCCTTCACGCGTTGTCTTTTCAGGCCGGGGTTTGTTACCGAGGGTCGTTTTCATACAGAAGGTGGGTCCAAGTGCCGTTCGGGTTCTCCAGTCCAGTCCTAGTTGGTCGTTGAGTGTTCAATCCTTGTTGCAATTTTATTTACCTCTCTGCAAAACCTCCTTCTCCACAGTAGACGCTCTCTCTCCAAATACCTCCCACTCCTTCACCTGCCAGGATCAAAAAGACAAAGAAAGAAATCCAGGGCACAGTTAAATAGAGCAACTGATTAGTATCACCTGTCTGCAGTTTGGCTCTGATTACAACTGGAGAAAGGTGTGGCTGTTCTGCTGCAGTCTGGAAGTTTCCACTGAGCTGTCCGTGGTCCTGCCTCTGTGGAATACTTCACATTGCTGTCCGTGGTCCTGGCAGCCAAAAAACAAAGAAACCTCGCAGGCACATAACGTCCATCCACAACACAACCCCTATATATATATATATATATATATATATATATATATATATATATATATATATATATATATATATATATATACTGTATATATATATATATATATATATATATATATATATATATATATATATATATATATATATATATATATATATATAGTATGTTGCCATGAACATAAAAGGTATAATTTGTTCAATTTGCCATCAAACATTACGATGAAATATTAAGAAGCAATTTTGGATTATTATTGAACATTATTGTACTTTTTTAGTACTTTAAAACATCAATGAAAAAAACTAAATGGCATTTCCTTATTTATTTCAGCAAATGTTGAGTGGGCTAAATTATTGCATTTTATATATAGCATTATACAGTATCAAAGGTAAAAAAAACAAACAAAAGAAACAGCAGATGTACAAATAACCAAGGAAACACAGGAAGGATTAAGGTAAGGGTTAAACAAACCAACTAATCTGTACAGCAAGCTTGTTGGGTCAAATGGCTCCCCGTCCAAAAAATGCCTTGTGTGCAACAGCAACAACAACAAGAACTACAGTGGCATCCTGCCCTACAATGTATGCACAGTGAAGAATGCTTTAGCCAGGCCATTCTTCATGCACAGTGCTGACCGTCACTTATTCTCAGTTTTGTATTCGTCAAGCTTCAGAAGGTTAGCCAGCACTCAGCGGGTTTGAAGTACACACCTGGCCAGGTTTGTAAAATGGTTATCGCAGTATTGGCAGAATGTCATTTATAAATTACATAGAAATGGATTTCTTAACAGCTGCCTTAAGATCTAAAGCCACTGATGTAGAAAGAGTCCAGCTTTCTCGATCTTTAATGGGTCAGCCATGGCTAGTGATGAAGAAAAGGCTTCACTTCGGCAGGAACGTCTGCTACTTCTGTTCCAAGAGGGGATAAGTCTAGAATTACACTGCAGGGTTTCAGGAATCAATCTTTTTGTTAGAAAGGGTTGCTGAGGGTCTTCCAAGGGTACAGGTGCATCTTGTATGCATATAGTATCTAACAATTAACACAACACACCTTCGGAGAGAGATCCCTTCAAGGGATGGACAAACATAAAAGTTACCCTTAATGCATTTTTGTAGTAAACTTTTGACAGTACTGTTTATCAAATAAGATTTCATTTATTTATTAAATGTTTTTTTTTTTTTTTTTTTTTAATATAGATTTCACAGAAGTTGGTAGAACACAGCAAGGGTAGGCAACCACAGGTTTTATAGGTACAGTATAATAAAATGTGTTTTGAGACAGTCAGGAGGACATTTCTATTAAACAGAAAGTGTACATACAGGTATAGGTGAGCAAATCTTTTCATGAACTGAAGAAAAAAAATGAAAAAATCTTTCTCATTTAATGCAACAAGCTCTACCAGCAATAGTGTGTCATGGTTCAGCTCCATAAAAGTGTTGAAAAATGATACATAATGCCGATTGTTCCATAATGAAGTATGAGGATTCTAGATCACTGCCTGTGCTGATGTGTGGATCTTATAAGAGAATACAAGGGACTTGTTTAATAATAATAACATGCACAGATAGGATATATGGATCATAAAAGACAATGGATGGGGACAAACAGAAACATCTTAGAAAAACAGGCATGAGATTGTTCTGTGTGTCTGAAGAAAATGACTAGAATCTAAATATAAACCTAACCCTGGCTCGTTTCTGATACAACTGTATTGTTACATATATCGTGCAAAAAGATGTCCACATTAAGTACATTGTAACTATGCATAATAACATTGTAATTATGTGTAAGCACACATGTACTTACTAAGAAACTACTATTTAAATACACAGTAATTAAAGACACTTAATGTAACGCGTTACCAGAAAGTTGAGTAACACTTGAATCTGTTTTACTGCAGTGTAATTACATTGTCATTGCACAGATGATTACATAGTAATTTAACCGATAATAACTGAAAAATCACCCCGGAGACCTATTTTAGAAGATTCATTTTTTAATTTTTTTTTACGCCGATAAACAAAATATTATTTATTATTACTATTATGATTAACATTATTATTATAGCTACATAAATATCACATCTTAATCAGAGCACCATGATGAATGTTTAATCGTAGACAAACATGTAAATAAATTCTTGTATGCTGAGATTAGTTACTACAGTATGCTATAGGCATACGATGGGGGTGGTCAGAAAAAAACACCTGAAGTGTGTCTGTGGTGTGATAGAGACGCGGGCGGTAATGAGCATACAGTGAAATCTGTTACTTCTCACAGTTCTCGGATTCCAAATGCATGCAGAGTTCTAACATTGCCGGAATCCTAACGTGACATCCTCCCTGCAACACAGTAACCTAACGTTTGGATATGGATCAGTGAAAAGTACATTCAATGTATTATATAGACTGAAAATTATAAAATAGATAACCATCCTTGAAGTCATGAAAACATATTTGGCTAATGAGACAGGCAGAAACTGGATCAAACTTCATGGAAGCTTCATGCAAGATGTTTTGTTTTTTTTCACCAGTATTTTTGATGTTGAATATTTTCCGCTGCGATCCTCCTCAAATGAAGCAGTGACCAATTATAGGTTATTGGACTGACAGCCTTGACAAAATCTATGTATATATTCTGTGAGCTGACCTTTGCAGTTCCAGGACTGTGCAGCTCAGTGGATCTAATGAACATGTTATATATGATATATTCAAATATCTGCCTTATTATCAGGAACATCTGTCAGAGAGTAAAAAAAGGAAGAAGATTGTGAATATTGCACCAATGTGACTTCCAATAACTATGAATATTTATGTATATTGTTTTGGCTTTAAATTACAATATTTAAATCAGCACCGCATGGATTGTCTGTGCTGGTTTTGTAGGAACAATACATGCATCCCTGTATAAATAGGAAGAAATGCATACACAATGTGTGACTGGCACATCAAAAGAAATGCTTCTTTTCGTTCTACATTCAGTCAAAGCAGTTTTGGATCAATTGCCCGCGCAGTGAGGTGAAACAGCAGTGGCCAGTCAGGGAGGTCAATGGAAGTAGGTAATGATCTCTTAAAAAATATTCAGGCTCTGCATCTTTAAGGGGACCGGCAGAGGAAAATGCCTTGGTGGTGGTTGTTACAGGGAGCGGAGCTTTACACACAGTAAAGCGTTGTTGTTGTTGTTGTTGTTGTTGTTGTTGTTGTTGTTGTTGTTGTTGTTGTTGTTGTTTAATGAGTTTATGCAGCAGTATCAGAACCTTATAGAAATTAAATATACGCTCTGAATGTATTTCAACACTGGTAATAAATATCAAACTCGCTAGTGTACTCCAGAGTGGTTTGCTGTTCCTCAGTGTGTGTGGTTTGTGTAAGGGAATGTGAGGATCACTCTAATTGCAGAGCAGGCATTAACCGGAATGGAGCTCTGAACAGTGGTCCTAATACAGTCCCTGGGCTGTGTGGAGCTGCCCCCACGTTATATGCTGGTCCTAATTGCTGCAACTGTAATTTCTGCCCCTTCCGCCACTTTGATTTTGTATAGAGATTTCCCATTGAAAAATTTGAAAGCCCACAGTATTCAGGAACGGATGTTCAGTTTAGGCCACCAGAAACACATTTGGTCTCTCTAGCAGAGTCCCTGAGCCCATTTTTAAATTGTGCTTGAACGACATCCAATAAAATAAAACTGACGTGACGGGTACTGTACCTGCTTTCAATGAAGATCCGTTCAAAGCACTCATTTCAGATAAACAAACATGATGGACTCAAGCTAATTTGATTTGGTTTGCTTCTGCTCATTTGGATCAGCAGACTTCATCTCTTCTCATCTGAATTAGCACTGTGGCATTCTGCAAAATCACTGAAATTACATCTAAATTATTGAATACCCCATGTGTTTCTAATTGCTCACCTACAAGCTTGCCAGATTTCCCACAGCTTTTTTTTTTTTTTAACTGCACCATAATGGTGCAGACTAGAGTCATTGCCTGATTGAAAAAATAAAGACTGTGATGGATTTGTCATGTTTAATTAAAAGCTGTGCTGTAAAACTAATGGGAACCAAAGCCTTAAAAAGTCAGAAATGATTTAAAGAACTGATGCATATTCCTACAATACTCAACTAATTTCTATTTGTAATATACTGTACAATAAAACAGTAGAATTCCCCACTATTATATTTTGATATACCATACTGTTTACTTGTGGCAAGCAATGCTTTCCCTAATGCACCAGCAATCCAGGCCAGCTTGCTTCTTTTAAAACCGCCTGCAGCCTTGAAGATAAATATTAATTAAGAAACACCATGCTTACGGGATGACTTTGCCTGATCTTCCAAGCGCTGCCTTCTGTTATGTAACCTGGAACAGACTATCTCTTATAGCATGCTTGAAGCTGCAGCTTTATTAACTGGTCAAATGAAAAAATAAAACGTCTTTTTTTTTCTTCTACAGTGGAGTCATACTTGCATGAATATTTAATTTCTCAAAGTCCATGAGTCCCTGAGCACAAATAAACCTGCTTCCACATGCTTACAAGATACAAAGACAAATGTTGAACATGATGTTCCATTTGGGCAGTTTAAGCACAGAGACTTATTTAATTAAGAGAACCGTGTATGTGATTATAAAATAAAGTTAATGTTTTAGAAGTCTGAGCATTTGTAATGCATTTCAGCAAAAGGGAATTATAATGTATTTCTATTCTGTGACTGCCCTCTTTATATTGCATCTCCAGAACCCCAATGGCACTTCATACAATGAGATATCTCATCTTATATGCAATTCAGTCTCGGTTAGCACTTTACACGAAGGGTCTCTAACTACATTGTAATTAAGCATGGTAATTACAGTACAGTCTAAATACACAGAGTAATTAAAAAAGAAAGACACTAGCAACTGAAAACATTCTTCAATGCATGTTGCATTGGTCCTACACAACTATATATGTAATTACTGTGTTATTACCGTGTAATTAGAAACAATGTAAAAATGTTAACCCTTGATGTTTTATAAAAGCCCCCGTTGAATAAACAAAAAACATTATTAGAACTGTAGCTGCAACAAACTTGTTATCTACAGTAATGATACTACACCCTGCTTTCCAGTTACAAATGATGCTTCAAACACCAGTATGGGCTACAAGAGTTGGACTGGCCCACACAGTTGGACACTGGGCTTAGCTTTGCACTGAATTGCACTGAGCATTGGTAGTGCAGTTTTTTTTTGTTTGTTTTTTTTAGAATGCCCAACGCCTTTTTTCTGCTCCATTTCTACCATACCTCCTTTCACAGCCTGTCACACTCACTGATCCCCTGGGAATAATACCTTTCCAGACTACAAGTACTGCAGACAAAAATGGCTAAACGGTACATCATTCTGTAATCATATACCTCAAAAAACAGAGGGACGATCAATAAGAGATGCTTTCCTTCTATTAGATACAATGTGTTTTCCAAAGGCATGTGTACTCCTACAACTAGGGAGAGAAAGAAAAGCATGCAGGTTCATTTTCAATAACACTTGTGTTACATTATTATCTCATGGCTTGTATTTTTTTTCCTGTATGCTAAATGTTAGCAGCAGGGACTGAAATGATATGAATAGATTTGCAGCATGCCTTTCAATCCCAGCATATTCTAGATGTATCCAGCTTCTGAACCGAGCACTCAAAACAGAGAAAGGAATAACTCTTTGGAAACTGCTACTGATGTTTAATTTAGAGAGCCGTGTTCTTGTCTTTGTTACTTGCTATGAGAACAGTTCAGAGTGATAAATTAACTACAGCAACCTGTTTGGTTCAACCTACAAATAAATACATTTGACATCATCATGTGTGAGCACATGTGTAAGAGAACCCAGCTTACAGCAGCTTTTGAACACTGCAAGGGAGCTAAAAGAGGGGCTTTGTCATGTAGAGCTTAAATCCACTTCAAGGGTTACTGAAGAGAGAAGATAAATTAAGGGGGTCAGATAAAAGCAAATAAAACACCCCCTTCCACTTAAAACATCTTTCAAAATCAAAGACTCGCACTCAGCATCATTAGGGCTGGACACATGGACAGCATCCAGTACAATATTGTCCAATCAGACTTCAGATATTCACAGCTGTGTTTATACTCCTTCGCTCATCTTTCTTTTTTATATTAACGTTCCTTTATAGAATACTTTTTGGTATCTGCTAGGTAGCCGACTGCAGCAACAGCCAAGTGTGCTAAGTCAAAGGTAATTAATGCTATTATACACCACAATTTAGTATTTTTTTTTTGCATATGACACCAATTTTTAAATGTTTAAAGTGCTTTTTTCATATTGCAGTTAAAAGAGTTACAAGTTACGTTAGCTGTAGAGAGCATCTACCATAGGTACCTGATTGGCTGAAATGAACTGTTAGGGTTAATATGTCTGATTATACCTACTGTTAGAATCCTTACATTCTACACAGTAGTAGTGCTTGATACTGGATGGCTCCATTCAATCTTTCTAAGCCTGTACCAGCATACAAGTCATGCACTGCTGTTGCTCAGTTCCCAGTGGTTAAAATGTCCTCTGTTCTTAATTAAAAAGGAATTTAATCAGCTCATGTGCTAGGCAGACTAGAAGCCAAACTGTGAGCAGAAGAAAAATGAATCAGAGTCTCCCTGGCAACAAGACATGCAGTTGCTGTACAAATAGAAATAAAGAAAATAATTACAGGCATCTAATGGGCCATGCAGCTGGTGCTAACTGAAGCTTTAAGTAGTTCATCTGCATAAAACCAAGATGACTTCTTCACCTAGCAGACAAAGATGATGTTTGGTTTAACATCTGAAAAAGACAGTACAGCTGGAGACAAAGCCATGTCTTTAGTATAACTCTGAGTGAATGAGTGGTTCAAGAGCAAGTAGTGGAGGCTGTGTGGTCCAGTGGTTAAAGAAATGGGCTTGTAACCAAGAGGTCCCCGGTTCAAATCCTGTTCTCACTCACTGACTCACTGTGTGACCCTGAGCAAGTCAATTAACCTCCTTGTGCTCCATCTTTCGGGTGAGACGTATTTGTAAGCAACTCTGCAGCTGATGCATAGTTCACACACCCTAGTCTCTGTAAGTCGCCTTGGATAAAGGCATCTGCTAAATAAACAAATAATAATAATAATAATGGAGTGCCAAAAAGTATAGCAGTCCACATGCTGCTATAACTGTCTAAATAACTTACCTGTCATTTTAATTTTCATTGTTAACATCCTGACAACGTTTTACACATAACTTTAAAGTCTGTTTCAAAGCTCTTTTAAAAAATGTCTGCTCTAGTGCACTGGGGTTTGAGATCTGTCCTCTAAATCCCTGCAGGAAGAGTGATAAAAAAAATATAAAAAAATAAACATAGCAGCAATTGCTCTGGCTGTTCTGTTTCGTACCACATTGTGTTTTTCAGAACCCTGCTACTTACTCTTTAAATGATTTGATTTGGCTTTGCTTTGAACATTTTCAGACAATGTAGTTCTACAAGACCACCAAGAGGCAACCATCTGTATCAGCTTTCTGTCCAACTCCCTAGCCTTTCCGTCGGTCTTTGAATTTATCTGCAATACACTGCCACGCAGCAGGGGTGAGACACAGTAAGATTTGCAAATGGATTATTATAACCTCATAGGCTTAATGTCTAAAAATGTACAAAGCCTGTTTTGATCTCTGATGAGCATTCAATAGCACTGCAGCGAAAAGAACACTTCAAGACGTTGACTGTCCATTACTCAAAGTGAATTCCACTGCTCAGTGATTTGTTTGTGGAGATTTGCCGTCTAGGGGTAAAGGCACGATATTGAAAAAAAGTTTAAATCTTCAGTCCCCGGCCTTTTATCTTCTGCACTTCTAAAAGACTAAAATCTTCATATTAAAAAAAAAATCTGTCTTTAGGATTTTTGCTTTTATGATAAAATTAACATCCTGCTAATGTAATGGCTGGCACAGCCTTTCACAGCTTTGTCTTTGTAAGTTTTGCCTTTAAAAAAATCAAAAAAGAATATAGCTTCCTCGCGCTTACTCCTCTTCTTCCCTCGTTAATGGTTGAGAAAGAATGCAGCTGATTAGAAATTGATTACAGCCTGACTCCTTACAAACACACAGAAAGAGCTCCTTCTTCTAATTCATTGGGTACCAGGAGATGTACTGTAAATGCCAAGCTCTGGCTGTATTTGAATGAAGAAGGCTGGAAAGGGCTTACTGTAGCAGATTTCTTTCTTTCACTTTTTTCATTAGCAACAGCATTTAGGTTTTTTTTCAGTCTTTTCCTGATTTTTCCTTATCCAGTCAAGCCTATGTTTGCGGTAAACTGCACCAGAGATAAGTATAATAGACTCTCTTTCCCTCATGTTAATAAAGAAATTGAAGATGTGTACAGCAGGACAATTGACTGTCCAGACCTTTTTGTAAATGGTAAATGGGAACTGTGTTACAGTTGAAGTGACTCTAATAACGTGTTTGTTTATTCAATGCCAAATGATCAAAATACTGGTTTAAACATTAAAAAGCTATTCATATTAATTGTTGTTTTTTATTTACATTTTCACTTGGGCAACAGTGGACAAATAAAGCTGTCCATGGCTAACTAACAGCTCTTAACGTATAGCGTATTATGCACTGTAGCAACCCATGGTACCTTAGCAATGCAATTACACACCAGGCTCTATTATCCAAATTAACGGACTGTTTTATATTCTTCGTGATTCTACAGAAAAAAGACTTTGAAGGGATAGATGGAAGTTGGCTGAAAGGATGCAAGAAAAGGATTCTCATAACAAAGACAACAAATTCATTTACTTGCGTAGATATCTAGCGTGTAATTACACTTTCAGCTTAACTCGCTTGGACCCTTAATGTCCTCCTCTCTGATTTGAGCAGTGATAAAATTAAGAAATGCAAACTGTGATAACAGTCCTCGCCTACTGGCAAAAGACATTACATGGTCAATTTCATTATCCGACTCAATTACCCAGTTTATGTATTATTTAGAAAACAAAGGATATTGTCGAAGTGATTGTAGCCTTGGCACATGCCCAAACACTACTCATTAGTTGAGGTGATGCCGATCTGAATCATGTTTACTTGAGGTTAACACAACCTTCAGCGTTATCTTAGTCCTTCCCTCAGTAATTGAGACGCTGTTCTCCCACACACACAGCATGCTATACAGTATGCAACGTGGGCATTTCCCATGTCAACAACTCATTCCTGTCTCTTTTACAATCATGCATGCCTTAGCATTTAAAGCAGTCAGAAATTTGCAAAACAATTGAATTGGAAATTGCACTACAATTCATGGTAATCATATACGAGTGAATAGTGGCAGAGGTGTGGTAGATGCAAAATACTTCTCCTCCAAAAAAAATTAAAATCTGCAGGGCATTCATAACCCTGTACTAACAAAGTAATAACTTGGTTGCTACTGATGGTTCCTGCTCTTACACTGTAACTACTATGCAATCATATCATCTGGTTAACAACATCTTGTTACCTGGTGTAACTGCATTGTTACCTCATGGCACAGGTACATTACCATGTAATTACACACTCATCCCACAAGTAGACACCAGCAGGAGTCACCATGTTATTACCTTGTTAGTGCATTAGTGCTGCCAATTTTCAGTTTTTTGGAGTAGAAATATTTACCTCTATGCAGACAGCTGAAGAAGGGCTTTTGTCTGAAACTCCTGAAATATACTGTATATATATATATATATATATATATATATATATATATATATATATATATATATATATATATATATATATTTATCTTATCTTTGCCAAGTGCAGTTTTGAACCTATACCAGTCATCAAGTGTAGAGGTGGCTGCAGGGTGTAATATAATCTGATACACTGTTCAATAATATTAGTTCAGTCCTCAACATAAACATGGATTCTCCATGAGCTGTCTGGATAGCTTTAGGATTAATGGCTTCCAATTTGAATATGTACAGCCCGGCCATATGCTGATGATACTGAACACCTTGTCGGGTTATGAAGGTGAAGAATCTTTATCATCTATTGAGACAACCTATTCATAATGCACAGATAACCAGAGTACGTACAACACATACAGAGGGCTCTTATAATCATGCAATAAGGGCACAGTACCTAAAAGGTTATCATGTTTGTATAAAACTGAGAGTTCATCGGATTTTAGCCAAACGCAATCTGAAACTAATAGTGTATGATAGATCAAGGCAGATATGGTGTTTACTGTGTTGAGTGTGACAGACAGGAGGACAGACTGACAGACTGACAGAGTGATTTCTTGTACCGAAACTGTCCTTCAATTCTGTTTTCAGGTCTAGTGCTGTGTCCCTCTGCACCTGAATAACAAGAGATACTTACAAAAAAAAGAAAGAGTTACATTATATATATATTACTGTGAGAGACATTAATATGGTTACTCCAGTTTACAAAAGCCCAGTATACAAGGGGGGTTAACTGTAAGACAGTCAAAGGGATATACATTAAAAAAAAAACAAAAATGAGTTAATGCCATATGGAATCATCTGTTACAATATTCTATCATATCAGTTTGCATCTGATGTTTAGGGAACATAATATCCATGCTCTGCATTAAGATACATTATGAACAGCTGTTGACCTTATGAATAAAACAAACAGGTGGATTCAAAACACATTAATTACCTTCTTTGTATTTTTAGATTCTGAGAGACAAGACATTGCAGGCAGTGCTGCCGTTTAGCTCTGTGCACATCACAGCACCTACTCCCCCTGGTGGTGAAGAGCTCCACTGCAGGCTGTGCACAGCTACTGGAATGAAATGCAGTCTCATTGTTACACCATTGATCAGAACTAGCTGTGTATTTTACTGCACTAGGTCCAGTCTATTAGTGAGATTTAGTGCAGATGCTGACTGTTAATTACTGGGTGTTATTCAGCAGGGTGAGGATTTACGGTCCACATTGTCCGCCTGTGTCACTGCCGCTACAGACAATTCTCCCCACAATCAATACTTACAAATAACATTGTGTTTTTTTGGTGCTTGGTAATGAAATACATATTGCTAAAAAAATATATAGCATAATTCGATCAGTAGTTTTATTAATACCTGAAATGCAAATCCAATTCAAAAGCCCTTGCAATCCCGTTTTCATTCTGCTGGTGTCCATAATTAAGATGATCAGATTTTTAAGTCTGGAGATATTGTGAATAACTTCCAACTTCCAAGCTACAGGGAAGCTCTGGGTTTTATTTTCACTTTGGCAATGTTTGATCTAATATCATTTTGAAAGTGAATGCAGAGACTCGTGGTGATATTCAGAGGGGAACCTTTTACTTTCAAAAACTTTTTTTTTTGTCAATAAATGATCTTCTTGTTTTAGTAATTTCCTTTCTACACAACAAGTATAGTTATTACATTACACAGTAGCAATTCAATAATATCACATACCAAGATTCTATTTTATTGCTGATTACTATGTAAAAACAGGCAACACATGTCCTACCCACAGCCTCTCTGCATTCATGAATGTTTACCCATATGTGTTGGAGGGTATCAAAGGGATTATATATTGGACTTTAACATTCTTGTTTCCTTGTGAGATGCATGTTAATTTCCCATAGCAATGAGTTACCGGTCTTTTGTGCACACCTGCTTATAAGAATAGAATCCCTTGTGGATTCATTCATTTAAGGACATTTTATATGAGATACAAATAAGATGCAGAAATATTGTGTTGCACATTCTCATATTTAAATGTTGGTTACATTTGCAGAACAAACAGGAATGGGTTTTGTGCATATATTAGCATGATTATGAGTGTCTTAAACTAGTTCATTTTATAATGATTTAACAAAACAATTAGAGGTTAGCATACATACAGAAAGGTATCCTTGTTTCTGTAAAAGAAAGAAAAAAAGAAATGGTCTGAAAGGATATACAGTATTTCTACATGCATATTTACTATTCATTTTACACATAATCCTAGTTAAGTGATTTACATATTCAGCACATTTCCATAGATAAATATGTGTGGCCACGGGCTGAATATTCAGCGTATACATTTGTTCATTAAACCTGTGCCAGAATTATACATCTCAAATTAATATTTAAAATAACCACATGTACATTAGAACTCGAATTGTGTCTGTTAAATAATGTAAGCCAATTATAATAGCATTTGAATTATGCAGATTTATGAAATACTGCTCCAGTGTTCCTTGGAAGTGGGCCTCTTTGAGTTACTGTTGCTGGCATGCATGCCCAAGCCACTTGCGCCTGCATTTTGTCTGTTCAGTTTCTTGCAGTTTACTCTCAATGGCATGCACGTTTACCAGGCAACAAAGACAAGAAGCAATGTTACCTGGTAATTGGGTGTCATATATTGAAGCAAAGAACTAGACTCCCATCCTCCCTCTTAGAAGCACCCTCTTGATGACAGAAAAGTAAATGTATTTTGAATTCTATGTTAGGTGGTGAATTGCATGACTTTTACTGGTATTACTTCTGTAAACAGATTATAGTTCTCAAAATCTAACGTTAAAGAAACAACATGTTCCTGGCAGGAAAGCGAAGTGACCTGCTATAGTACCTGATTGAAAAAAAACGCCCTTTACAATTCCTGACACCTATTAAAAAAATAGGAAACTAAATGATGTTGACAGATGTTTTCGGCTGACTGTAAACACTAACTTCACTGACGTTTAATAAGGTTTTATCGACCAGCCCAGGTGACCATGCTTCATTTCCGTAGCCCTGGCAAAAAAGCAACTCATGTCGGCAACAAAATACAGATGTAGATCTAATCATCTCCAGGGCCTTGTTTGGAAGCAAGTGCAAAAGCAACGGCAAATTGAGAATAGGAGTTGTATCGAACCCTGCTGTATGGAAGTCATTTTTTCAGCTGTGGTAAGAATATTTGACAGTTCACCTGCGAAAGAGTTGAACTTCTATCAATGAGGTTTCTTCTTTTTCAGTTTGAACTGATGATGTGTAGCTTCACAATGTAGTACCACTTACTGTGCAGGATACCAATTTTTTTTTTTAATGGATACAATTGATTTTCAGCTTCAAATCAGCTGGTACCTATCATTTCCATATCAGATTATCACCAACTCCACCACAGAAGCTACAGAGGAAATTCATGATGGAAACGAGAAATGACATAACAGTCAACTCTATCTTTATACAGGGTGTTGAGTTTCCGCTTCATGGACAAACCCCTGGTTAAACATTCTCACTGCAAGCTTAATTAAATAGAGACATACATTGTTTACAAGACACCTTGAAACATACCCTGCCTTCCGAGGAACACCATCTACCGCTATTTCATTTTGAGATTCAATCTTTTTTTTTATCTCCTGTTGAATAAGCTACATATGTCTTATCTGAGCATGGTTTAGTAGTTACTGTAGTCTGCCAGAAAGTCTAAATAGCAAGTTAAGTTTCCAATTTTTGTTATATTTAATTTTTTTATGATTTGTTTTTCAACCAGCACAGGGAGATAATTTCCTTGCAGAATATGACGCTCATTAAGGGGAAGTCGACATTTCTACGGTGTATTGTACAGAATACTTGATGATTTTGTTTTGTGCTCATTAATTAGCAGGGTGAGTGAGATCAAGAGCCGATAATTAAGAGCTCTCGCAATCAAGGGGAATACAGTTAGCAGCAGCCCAAGACTCATCCTTGATTTGTTGTGCCGGAGCACTTCAAGCCTGCCAGCACCTCTCTGCTGTAGCAGATTTCAATTCACACCCTCCAGACCCTGTGTCCCGCTGACCTCTCTGTGCTAAATCTGCCACAGCCGATAGCGAGTGCTGCTAATTACCCGGGGTGGTTTAACAGACCCCCGTCCATTAAGAACTAAACTTGGAACACTACAAGCCCAGCAGATACAGGTTAGAAATGGCTAACGCTGACCTGACATAGATTTGAATCTGGGTCTCAGAGACAAACCTTCCTGCTGTCAGCCTGCCTCAGCATGATGTGTTTACATATTTTTAATTTTATTTTTTATTTAGCTACTTAGCACACAGTAATACATCAAGCTAAAGTGGTTTCCAGGGAAAGACTTGACAATTTGTTTTCATTTTCCGCAGCACCATGTTGTTTGCCTGCTCAGTAAATGCTGTCACTTCTATGATTCCTTTGACTACACTGCAGCCCCCCTGAAATATGTGTTGGGACACAGATATTTAGAGTGATTGACAATATGTGCTATACTATGTGACATTCTGTAGTGTTGGTGTATCTTTTTGCCTTGTTTATAGTGTATTGTTAGTTGGAATCATTGTTCATTCTTGTGTGCCTTCATCCTTAGAGCCATAAATTTAAGTTAACAAGGGGGATTGTATAGTGTACAAATCTCACAATGTGCTACACGGTAGCAGTATGGTATTCAATATATAGACATACAGAATATGGGTCACAGTAAAATTGCACTTCATTGTGTTAAATGCTAATAACTTCAGCTTTGTGCTGTTTCTCTTTTTGTAAGAGATGTCATCTCAGCAAAACACATACCTTTCTATATGAGTAGAAGTCTCCCTTGTTATTTCGGTAACACTTTACATTGTGTTCCTAATTACTGTGTATTTGCATAGTAGTTACTCAGTAAATACATGTGTACTTATACATAATTACAATGTTATTATGCATAGTTACAATATAAATAATGCGTACATCTTTTTGCATCGTTTTTTGTGATTACAGAATTGTATTAGGAAAGGGATAGGGTCAGGGTTATATTGTGCAAAAAGATTTACACATTAAGTACATTGTAACTACGCATTATAACATCGTAATTATGTGTAAGATCATAGGTGTTTACTAAGTAACTACTATGCAAATACACCGTAATTAGAGGCACAATGTAAAGTGTTACCGTTATGTAATAATTCAATAATGTACATATTTTGATTAATTCAAAGGATACTGTATGCCTGAAAGTTTTGAGAAAGCTATTTTTATATATATATTTGAAAGAATGGATTTAATTAAACTATTATGTAAATATCTGCAAATGAGCGCTCATCAAAGCACATTACTTTAGATCCTCATAACTCGATGGTTAAGTCTTTTATCCTAGGTCCCTCTAATGCTACGCTAATACTAATGTATTTGCAGAAAACATTAGGGAAATCCTTTCAATTCCATAGCCAATCCATTGTCTTCAATAAACATCACAAAGCTCTCTTTTCTTCCTCTCCGTAATCTCTACCTTATAACTTCCAGGAGGCAGATCAAGTGCTTACTCCGTATTTCTGTGTATCGTAAGACTGTTTCATGAAAATCTTACATAGGAGTAAAGACAACATTATTTTATTTTTTAAACAAAGTAATAGGTAGAGCGCCTTTTTGAAAAGTAATGTTTAGATGCAGCTAATTTTATGGAGCATTTTCCTGTGCGTGTGTCTGTCATTTGAGCAATAGTTTCCAGCTGATCGTGGAGCCTCATATGCTCAGCTGGGGTTGCTCTTTGATATTGAACGTGATTGTATGGCATTGCAGCTTTACTTATTCACTGCACAGGGCGTGTAGGAAACAGGAAATAGCAATAAGTGAACATCTGACAGCGCTGTGTGTGGGAGTGCTGCGGCAATATCTCTATACAAGTTGCTTCAGCTGGCACTGTAAATCAGCACCTCATGGAAATTGCAGATACAATGTTAATGAAGTACTTCAGAGGAGGATAGCCTCATGAGTGAAATAACTGCAACATTCACAGAGTATTGGATTTATATAGCAACTGAAATTCATGGAAAAGAAAGGGTTTAAACCAGCTCAAATTTGGAGAATTACTTTTCTTGGATTGAGCTCAACATCTGCTTTGCAATGCAACATAATAATAGCGCTATTTGCCTCCAGTCATTTGGAAAATAATATTCTCTAAAAAAAAATATATATATATATATATATATATATATATATATATATATATATATATATATATATATATATATATATATATTGCTGTGTAGTCAGCACATATTCTACATGAGTTTTACTGCAGGTTTGAAATGAGAACCTAATTTACTTAGCATGCAGAACCCAGGCACACAGTACTAATCAACCATGCTTGGTTTTCTGCATCTTTTCATCTCTGAATGAACAGGTTTTTCTGCAAGCTATATGGAATCACTGCTGACCTCAAATAGAAACCCACCATGCTTATTTGTTATTTATGGAACTTTGTTTTCTGAATCTTTTCAACTTTAATTGTCAATGGCAATAGATTTTGATATGTTGGGCTTCAATGTATTTCTAATGCATTTTATATAATGTAACTGCTTTTTTAGGTATTAATGGGTTCAAAGACTGCAGGAGAATTGGTCATCTTTAGTTGCCTATTAGAAGGTGCAGTCATTGTGCAAAATGATATTAGGGTTAATAAGGTAAAATGTTTAAAAAGCCCCAAAATAGTGTCTTAGTTTAGTTGGGTAATGCTTTTTTGTTACCACTCAGGAAGCTTTTTTGTTTTAGTGAGCTACACCTTTTTTATATACATTTTATTTATGTTTATATGTTTTCTCTTCAAGAGCTCAGAAAGGCTGGCCATCTCAGTGTTGCAACTCCAGACGAGTCCTTGCAAGACATAATGAAGACACTCCTTTACTAGAGATACTTGTATTCTCGTCAGGGTGACTATAGTGGTCATGGCATTCTAAGTTCAATCATCCCTATGGTCCTTGATATGAGTGCTCTACAAAACTGTTTCCATTCTGATAACTAATACATTTGCATTTTGCAATGCTGATACCTGTAGTTTAGACAGCCAATAAGAGACTGAAAAGAGAAGAGTTATTCACTCAACAGTATGCCTGCTGACCTCTTCTGCCTCTCAGTTATTGCTAAGCCCCTTGCAGATGGATACAGAGGGCTAGAAGGTCACCGATAAAATCAGTTGTTGATATGTCATATGCTGTGCTGAATCACTGAGCAAACATCTGTAACTCCAAATAGTTTCTGTTCATAAAAAAAAAAGATATATGAGAACAGAGAAATCAATGGTGCTCGGGGTTGGATGGTGCATTTAACATCTTACAGATGTTGGAGTTTTATTATTTTAGAACCATATGGCAGTGAAACCTAGTGATCGTATTGTCAAGGCAATTTCACTCTATAAATAAGAGAGTGTTTAAAGGGATATTGTGGCATTGGAAACACCCCCTACGAACCAGTGAATACATACAATCTGCACACCTCCACAGTAACTTAATAGACGTGACAAGTTATCCTAAGTGTAATGGGAGAACTGATTGGATTCCCCAGGTTCTTACAGTACAGTGCATACTCTGGTTTACTTTACATTACCACTAATTTAATCTTGCAATATGTTCAAAATAACTGAAGGATGCGTAAGACAGTGTTCTATCTATACATATAAATATAGTCTACTAAAACATGACGTATACACGTTATAAAAGAAGGGATAATCAAGGCTTTTCAATCTAGTCTCTTACCTCTTATTAGCAATCATAACTAATGAGTAAGAAAGTGTATTTTGTCTTGGGGGGGTCGTGGGGATGGTTGTTGGAATAAGTTTGTTTTTCTTGCTTGTTTGTTTTTGTCAATGAATGCTCTCCCCATGTCTGCTGTGCTGAAGTATAGCACCACTTGCAAGCCTGTTTATTTTATTTTTTTTTTGTTAATTCTCCTTTTAGGTACAATTATTATTAATACAGTAAAAAGGAAAATAGCAAGATCAGTTACTTTAGAATGTGTTGAGACTACATTTCTTTTAAATGCATTTCTCCTTTGCTAAACTATAGGATCATTTCACTGGAAAAGGTGCATGGCAGGAAATCTTTAAATGATTTACATTCAAGCGCCTTTCATTTTCAACAGGATGGTCTCCTATTGTTATAATTGGATGGCTTTATTGCGGTTTTATATGACTTGGAAGCAGAGAATATGCAGGTCTAATGAGCCACACATCCTCACCTCCTGGCCTTGCCTAGGGCATAGAAAGAGAGGTTTGTCTGGCTGGCCACTGCAGTGGATTTATGTGCTGCCTTTATTAACTGGCCCTTCAACTCTAAAGAGTGTGAAATTGACACAGGTCAAAATGACTAGAACTGATTTTATTTTATGAGTTTTATTTTGTTCTGGCCTTAAACAAAATCATTGCAGACAGCCTTGGTCTAGCGCCATAGAGGAGCATGAGAAATACTGTTTTACTCTATTTTATTATTATTATTATTATTATTATTATTATTATTATTATTATTATTATTACTATTATTATTATTATTGCTTAGTTAGCAGCTGTAAATGCATTTAGACATTGGCTGGCCATAAGAGGAAATATACTTGAACTACAAAGACGTGTTGGAAGAATAATGATTTTTGATCAGGTTGGAAATTATTGTTCGCATCCATTAGAAGGCACCTGCAGCAGCTCTCCATTGCAATCTGCTTTAAGCAGACGTTCTAACTTTTTTAAAGCAATTGCTCATGATTACTCAATGTCCTGAGCATCCCTACAATGACTGGCTGCTTTGGGACTACTCCTTTGGAATCACAATCTCCTCTTAGCATGACAAACTGCAGTTTAAAGCAACCGGCTGCAACATTTTCTAAAAGGTACCAAAGTTGCAGTAACAGAAAGTTTCATTATTGTTCTGTGTAATTTCTTGCTGGTTTCGTACTGTTCAAACTTTCCTTATTTCTCTCAGCCTTGACGCTTTAAACTAGGGCCCCATATATTAATAAACAGTAGACCACAGCGAGAGAAAATTGATGATTACATTAAACCATGATTACATTAAACCTGGTCAGGGTTCAGGGTTCGCTATTCGCTGAGCGTTGAGTCCTAAAACCAGAGATCCTCAGCTCTGTTCTCCCCACTCAGATCTATGGTATTGCTCAGATAACTTATGTGATTAAACTGGACTTTTATTTGAAGAGCTAGTTAATATTGATTCATATATTTGAAATATATATTGTCAGAACAGTAGTAATATGTTTTGACCTCATCTTACTAAAGTGCTGTGGATGGGGCTACCCATCCACGCTACCAAACTGTATAAAATAAACAACCGGCTACGCCGTCACTATCTTACTAGAATTGGTGTACTGTGCCTGGTTTGCAATACAAAAACAAAACTGGAAGATTTCTTCCACTTGCTTAATTAGTCCTTTTTAATTGTTTTCAGCTCTTAAACAGTTGCAGAGTTCAAGTTAGCTATAACACTTTATAAGTAACTTGAAAACCAGCAGACACAGGGACAGGGGTGCTGGAACTAGCTTTGCATGGCTTCCATCAAATACAGGGGTTACAGTTTTGTTCAATGGCTTTCAGCACCTCCACTTTAAAAATGGTTTCTGTGCAACTGCACAGGGGGTCCCCAGGACCAGGGTTGAGTTAAAGCTATTTGAAAAGCGCCCAATATTGATATTTATGCTTACATTTTGTAAATGTAAACCCATTGCAGATAATAAAAGTCCATGTACTGGTTTACTTTTAATCACATCAGCGTAGACACATTTAGCAACATTGTATACCGTGTTCCTAAAAATATATACAATGTTTGTTTGTGCAATATCATTCCACGGTATTTGAAACAGAAGCTGCTGTAAATGTGCTATTAGATGTCAAATGTGCGTCTATTGTAGCATTTTTGCTTCCAGCTCCTACTAATGTCATGCCCTGGAGGGAGATCATTATTGTTTGACCCGCTGTATGCTGATAGAGCATCTCTACTGCACATGAGATATGGGTTTGTATAATGTGAATCATAAGATATGGGTTTGTATAACGTGAATCATGAGATATGGGTTTGTATAACGTGAATCATGAGATATGGGTTTGTATAACGTGAATCATGAGATATGGGTTTGTATAACGTGAATCATGAGATATGGGTTTGTATAACGTGAATCATGAGATATGGGTTTGTATAACGTGAATCATGAGATATGGGTTTGTATAATGTGAATCACGAGATATGGGTTTGTATAACGTGAATCACGAGATATGGGTTTGTATAACGTGAATCACGAGATATGGGTTTGTATAACGTGAATCAGGAGATATGGGTTTGTATAACGTGAATCATGAGATACGGGTTTGTATAACGTGAATCATGAGATATGGGTTTGTATAACGTGAATCATGAGATATGGGTTTGTATAACGTGAATCATGAGATATGGGTTTGTATAACGTGAATCATGAGATATGGGTTTGTATAACGTGAATCATGAGATATGGGTTTGTATAACGTGAATCATGAGATATGGGTTTGTATAACGTGAATCATGAGATATGGGTTTGTATAATGTGAATCACGAGATATGGGTTTGTATAACGTGAATCACGAGATATGGGTTTGTATAACGTGAATCACGAGATATGGGTTTGTATAACGTGAATCATGAGATATGGGTTTGTATAACGTGAATCATGAGATATGGGTTTGTATAATGTGAATCATGAGATATGGGTTTGTATAACGTGAATCATGAGATATGGGTTTGTATAACGTGAATCATGAGATATGGGTTTGTATAACGTGAATCATGAGATATGGGTTTGTATAATGTGAATCACGAGATATGGGTTTGTATAACGTGAATCACGAGATATGGGTTTGTATAACGTGAATCATGAGATATGGGTTTGTATAACGTGAATCACGAGATATGGGTTTGTATAACGTGAATCATGAGATATGGGTTTGTATAACGTGAATCATGAGATATGGGTTTGTATAATGTGAATCATGAGATATGGGTTTGTATAATGTGAATCATGAGATATGGGTTTGTATAACGTGAATCATGAGATATGGGTTTGTATAACGTGAATCACGAGATATGGGTTTGTATAATGTGAATCATGAGATATGGGTTTGTATAACGTGAATCATGAGATATGGGTTTGTATAACGTGAATCACGAGATATGGGTTTGTATAACGTGAATCATGAGATATGGGTTTGTATAACGTGAATCACGAGATATGGGTTTGTATAACGTGAATCATGAGATATGGGTTTGTATAACGTGAATCACGAGATATGGGTTTGTATAACGTGAATCATGAGATATGGGTTTGTATAACGTGAATCATGAGATATGGGTTTGTATAACGTGAATCATGAGATATGGGTTTGTATAACGTGAATCATGAGATATGGGTTTGTATAACGTGAATCATAAGATATGGGTTTGTATAACGTGAATCCCATGAAATTGATCCGTAGAAAGTGTAATTCCAGAGACTAGGCCTAAGTACACATATACATATACTTTTGGACAGTGAACATACAAAATAAAAAATAAATATGAAACACAATATTTTTACGTCAGATTTTATGAATTGTAAATTAAATGCTGTTTAGAGTCATGAATACAGCAGTGGAAATCAATATGCAGCTCCATAGTTATGCCCTCCCAAAACAGTATTTAGTTAATACTAAAAGCACGATAGTCCCTTTGCATATAAATTTAACCACGTCACAATAGCATGCATTACTGTGAACCATTTTGAAAACCATTGGGGCAGCGAGTCTATAGAATACTTCAATACAGAGAGTGATCTGTCTCTGCAGTTCATTAGTGGTATTGGTGTAGTGTAAGTGGCTATCCTAATCCTTAAAACAACTGGGTATTATCTGGGCAGTTAACCAGTCCATAAGCAACTAACCTTCCCTCCTTACCCCTGTCAATCAGCGCAACAGGGCTGGAAGCGTAGGTTCTGACTGGCAGGGATGAGCTGACTTTGATTCAACCAGATTGCTTTTTAAATCAGTCCCTGTGTATGCTTAGCTGTTTTTTTTCACTTGGGGGGTTGGTTCACAGCGTTCTTTCTGTCTTCAGCTTATAGCGAGTGATCAGGGTAGGGCTGGGTTAGAAGGCACACTGGAGGAAGAATTATAGTGAAGCTCAAGTGGAGATCTGAACAAGAAGACTAGCCGGATCAGCTGAAGAGAGAGAACAGGGGTCAATCAAACCTAGATCCGGGCTCAGATCATCCCAGAGCATATCTGCAATGCTAGAACCTTCATCTACTGCACCAAGAGGTTTTGAATCAGCCTCTGGCATGCTGACAGCACACCAAACCTGAATTTGGTGTGGCACCACTTGCAATTGCAAGCCCTGTCATGTCCAGTAGTGTTTCAAGTTTTTTTTTAAATTATTATTTTTAAAATTTTAGTTTGCTAAAAAGAAATTAACTAAAGGCATTCATTACCAAAAAAAATTGGTTGACTGAAAAAAAAAATCCTTCATTAAAGACAATGTAGGGTTTAAGCATGACCTTCATCTGAATGCATTTGTGTTCTTTTTTACAGTGTATTCATATCTAGTTCATGGAATAACAAAATAGAATGGCTTCTGTATGGTTGACAAGGTGATCATGTGATCCATTAGCTTTGGTCTCAGCCCTGATGAAAAGAAAAGCTTCTATTTTAATTCACAATGGCTCCTGTTTATCAAATCATTTTCCTCCAGGGTTCAATTTGCGCAGAAACACAGCTTTGGTGTTATAAAACAAGAAGGACATAATAGAGTGGAATTGCTGGGTCTTTAAACTAACCTTAATGGTCTCACACTGTGCTGGTGGTGCAAATAGTGCACTGCACAGTGGAGTATGTGTTTAAATGAACAGGGCTCAAGGTGAACATGTCTTTAAAGGTGGCATTCTATCATATAATGCATTATCACAGGGAACCCTAACATGCACTATTGTCTAAGTATTTTTATACATTACCTAAATCGGCCCTTGATAATATTCAGTAATACATTCCTTGCATACACTTAAAAGTGTGTTATTGATGACTGAAGCTGCCTTGAATTCTGTGCACCTCGGCAGGCAGGTAGTTGCGAGCATGAATCCCCCCCTGGCAGCGCTAACACATTAAGATTGCAATGCAAATGAGTTATGATAAACTACCAGCCTTGCACATCAGTACTGAAACTAAATATTTAATTGTGTATTAAGAATATGCTCCTCCAATACCCCCTTTTAGTATAGTGTTTTCAACCATTACTGACTGGCTTTGTTCCATATGCGTAAACACTGGTGTTAATCAAACAATTAAGAGTTCTGAGAACTCAGGCAGTAGAACTTTAAGGGCAAGCAGTGCTGTAGAGCTGCTGCTGTTAATCAGTCCCATATATATATATATATATATATATATATATATATATATATATATAGCTAATGTATCAACTTTGGAGTGACAGGCTTTATTTGTCATACAATTTGCACTGTACTATATTTGCTTCATTCATCAACTGACAACAGACTAGATTGGATAAAACTGGCTAGGTAGCGGTTCTCAAGAAAGTTTCCTAACCACTGTCCAAAAGGATCCAGTGTTCTGATAAATCAGATAGGTATTAGAACCAAGAGTAAGGAAGGTCACGTGCCTTCTTATGCTGTCTGTCTGTACACCGTACTTCTGTCTGCTTAACAAGCGACACAGTGCACATGAATATTTTACATTCCTTTTTCTTGAACAAGTCTGTATTAAGCTGTATATTTTGCTCACTTAACGTGTGTTACTCAAAGCCTTTGTTCAGTTGTTGGGTCTGTGGATTTCTCCCATGAAAATTGCTCTGTGAACACGTGGCTCCAGGAGCATCCTCTTACATCACCAAGGGGGCGGGGCCATATCTTTAAGCTTTGGGTGGAAGTTCTACTCCGAAAAGCCGAAAAATTTGAAAGGGGCTGGATATCATGGGCTGGTGATATTATTATTATTATTATTATTATTATTATTATTATTATTATTATTATTATTATTATTATTATTTATTTATTTATTTTTAAAAGCGATAAGAAGTTCAAATGGCTTTTTCAAAGCTACCTATTTTGTCACACACAAGTGTAGTTCCAGCACTGGTGTGCACTGAATACAGACGCAATCTTTCAAACCATTTTTCAAAAGCGGAATGACAGGAAAATTCGTATTGAACGAAATGTATAACACTTAATAAAACATGTATTTTTATATGCATTCTTGGATAAGATAGAAAAAACGAACTATACCTTCATCAGTCTAAGAAACAAACCAAAACCTTTGTTTACGTGACTTCCTTTTAGAGAACTTTTAATATTCGATAACAGAAGAGAAGTAGATTCTGTATAAGCGATACAATTTGCATAATATAGTAAATTCCAAAAGAAATACAAGCTCGTAATAACTGTGTTGATATGATATAATGCTTTATAATGTACTGCGTTTTATCAAATACAACCTCTGCCTTGCATCCTTGGCTGAACTCTAAATAAATAAATAAATAAATACATAAAATTCAATAAAATCCAGCAACTGATACCGGCAAAACATCGTTTGTTTAGGTTTTACATTATTATATCTTCGTTTTCCTTCATAGTTATAAAGACATGCATTCGTTCAATAACTGATATATATATATATCATTGAGTTTCTGCATCTCTGTGCATCTCTGAAGCATTATTCTGCCACACCCCCTTTCCCGCAAACGCATATGGTACGTTCCACTGATGCTGGGCTAGTGTATGGAGCTCGAGAGCAAAGGCTTCAGCAGAAGCTACGCAGAATTGCATTTACAGTATATCAGTGTTCCCAGGAAGAAGCGGAAAGACTTGAATGCAAGTGCGTGTCTGCAGACCAGTGCTTTGTATAGGAGACTAGGACAAACGCAGGGCTTGACATAATCAACTGACTTAAAATATAAATCAGGATATATCAAGCTAAGTGGGATTTAATTGTATTTTTTTTTTTTTTCAACCATGCTGTGAAAGATGGAATGGGACTAACCTCCTGCTATGTCAACACTTCTCAAAGGTAATGCCAGCTGTATCATATTAGAGTGAGATGTGTTTGGTGCTGGTTTTGTATTGATAATAATATGCATCTTGTATTATGTATAATACATAAATAAATATAATAATTAAATAGTATGTTAGTATATATTATGCTATACTAACGCAGCGCTGGTTTTCGCAAATAGCCTGTTGTGTTCATATTTTTAAGACACATGGCTTTGGTTTTGGTCGAACAGTGTGCGGTTGTCATTGTAAGCATACGTTATTTGAATGATAGTAGTGCTCTCAATATGAAAGACTTGGGTCTGTGCTGCCGATGATCCTTCTGTGTACGGATTGTGTTCAGCAAGGTTTCCCCCCCTCCACATTGCATTGTCCTGTTCAATAGGACAGTGACTAAGTTCTATTATACACAGTTAAATTACATGCAGACATCCTTTCTCAGCATTCATTCTACAAACCGAATCACAGTAGGAAGCAAGCCGGTGAGGTTTGGCACATACTGTGCAGTAGTTGGTTTAAACTTTACCTGCGTATTGATGTGCGTCATTATTACTAATAGAACATAACATTTTTTATTGTGTCCATAAACCATGCGAATCAATCAGCTAAAGTACCGCTACTACCAGGACACGAGCGGATTGCACAACACGGTCTCAGCTTAAACACAGGTGCATGAAGCGGCTTATCATATTGTTGCATAAATAGTGCCGAACCTACTGACCTACAGAGGAGCGTCAGGCAGCAGCGGGTAGATTTACTACGCAAATCACGCAGCTGTAAGGAAAAAATAAATAAAAAATACAATAAAACGAGAAAACGCATCCACTTCCATAAAGAGTCGCATTTAATATTGTTTCAGCCTGTAAAATGAATAGTGCGCTGTGCCTGTATGTTGCTTCGAGCTATTCCAGAATGGAACGAGTCGCCCCTTGGATGATGATACCCTGTCAGCGAGACTTGATTCATACTGTGGCAGCGCTTGAATATCCATCGGGATTTTATTTATCATCAGGTTCCATGTGTAAGACCTCGTTTTATCGCTCTTTCCGGCAGACGGGATGGGAGATGTTATTTTTCCTGAATCTTATACCCTACCCTTTTAAAGTACGAGCTTACTGTATGTATGCGTGTTTCTAAACCGCGAGTCTACTGTTTAAAGCGCACAGTAAAAAAATACTAAGTGTGTATGCAGGGTGTGGGGATGCATTGGAAAGGAAATAATGTTTAAAACAACCAGGTTCCAGCAAAAGTTTGTCTTTGGAAGAAAACGCAAGTTAGGGTTAAATACAGCACGACCGAAATGTAAATGTTATGTAGGCAAGGCAAAATTGTGTGTGCTTGCGTGTGTGTGTGTGTGTGTGTGTGTGTGTGTGTGTGTGTATATATATATATATATATATATATATATATATATATATATATATATATATATATATATATATATATATGATTACAATGTAGATAGCCAATTGAGGCCACAGTACTGCAATCCGTGAGCAGAAATAATAATAATAATAATAATAATAATAATAATAATAATAATAATAATAATAATAGTCTTGTATTATGTGTTTATTTCAGTGATGTGTTTATGCACATAGGATCAGGAATTAACTAATATGTGAGTGTAAACTGTTTATGCCCTTGAGATTTGAGGTATCTCTATGTAGCTGATGTTTCCTGATGTAGCTATATTTGTTTCTGCGTATGGCACATATGGCTTACATAGAAATATGGCATTTTAGGCTGGTATGAGTTTTAGAGAAGTACAGTCTGTTTTTCTTCCTGTGAGGATGAACACAACATTCCTGAAATGCACATTCCTTTACAGTATTGAATCAAGTTCCCTACCTTTCCGTGTCTTAATCCTTCATGGTTCTATAGAATTGCAGCCTGCATCTTTTCCCTGCTGTCACAGTATTACACCATTCCATCTGGAATCCTTGAATCTCTGGTCACACACACACACACACACACACGCACACACACACACACACACACACACACACACACACAGGAGCCTGTTTAAAGCACACGTCTGGATACGCCTGCTCAAATACATTAATATGGAAGGAAAATGACAGCAAATGTACATTTTAACCCCTGACCACAAAATTGAGAAAAGATGCAAAAAATGCAGATTTCTTTATGGGAACGCCACCGTGGCAGTGGAGATAATGACATGTTTCATCCAACGACATTCATACTTTGCTTCAAGCTAAATAAGGGTTATTAAGCTCTTTTGCACGGACTATTCTGCCCTTTTCCTACACGTAGTCTACAAGGTTAGGAGCAGAGAACGGTGAAGCTTTTCATGCAGCGTTCTCCTGTAGCTCTAAATGAATAGCCACTTGAGTTTGTACTCTTTGCTGTAAGAGATCTAACTCGTACGACTGTGCGCAGTGCAGAGTATTTGAATTATAAGAAAAGCATTTCAGTTTTCATTTATTTGAACATTTTTTTAAGATGCCCTGCTGACTATGTTGCTGATAATTTTGAGACAGAAAGCATCATGTATTAAAGCTTAATTATCTGTATAAAATAAATATACATAAAGTTAATTTGCTTTAAAACAAATTCTTGTATTGCTGATTTTAACTGGCTTGTCATTTTTATCTCTAGGTCATGGTTTCATGTATGACTCAATCGCAGATTTTTCCTTTTTTAATTCAAACATTTCTGTCAGCTTTGCCAAGACATACGATACATAGTCAAAACTAGAGACTTTGATTGAAGCAGTAAAATTCTTTATGTAAACAAATTGATTCCATAAATAATGTAGGACAAGTATGGATTTATTCACATGTAAATTCAACACATTGATTTGAGAAATTGACTGAACACATGAAGAAACCTGATATGTATGTTGTGAGTTGTTTTCATTAAGCTTTAAAGATTAGAATTTATTCAATTAATGTTAATTGGAGGCCATCCTTTAACATGTACAGTTAAACTGCTTTGTTGCATTAAACAAAGTGGTTTACACAAATGAACAGCTTCTTGCATTCAGTGCTGTAAGATTAAAACTGCATGTACCTAAACCTTGTCTTCTGTGTTCATCTGCAACGTGCAAATATAATTTGCTGTAAGATGAGCATAATTGTATCTGAGAACTTTATTGCAAATATAGCGAGAAAAAAAATAATTCTAAATTATTCCAAAGCCTCTTGTCGATAATTTTTAAAAACATGCATTTTAATACGTTGCCTATTGATTAACTGTTACAGAATTCTGAAGAATACATTTCATGCTTTGGTTGTTCCTCGGCTAAGATTTGACTGCGGCAGCTATCTCAGATGCAAAATAATCAATTCCATCACCTTGCTGTTCAAGGCATCGGTGTGCCAGTGTGTGACTCTCTGTGTCCCGTTTTCTAGAATGGGTTTGTAGTATAGAATCTTAAAGCTAGAGGAAGCTCCTTGCTGATTGGTGGAGTTCAGGTTCTGATTGGTGGACCTCAGGTTCTGACAAGTCTTGCTATGCATATTTTTAAAAAGTAAATCTAAAAACGAGCAGCCTTTTCATGAGCAGCCAAAGACAAGACCATTCTTATTCTTATAGGTGTCGCAGTTTGTGTTTTATTTGGTGGCTAATCCATGTTTGGGTTATTTATTGGGGAGGGATTCCATATTTGTGTTATAAAAATATATATATATTGAAAAACTTCCAATGCATTGTGATCAACAAGATTATTGTTTGTTGCAATGAACAGCTATTCTTAGAATAAAGACTTTAGAGGCTCTGATTGGGCACAGGGATCGGATGTGTTCTTCATCTTGCATGCCTCTTCATATAAGTACTACAGCTTCTGAATAGCAATGCTAATAAGGAGAAGGCTGGATGGAAATGCATACACACTCTACGTTGCGCATACAGTATTCATAGACGCAAACATAAAAGGCTCAAGATTAAAGGTAAAAGTTTCCTTTTAAAAAATCTCCCACTTGTCAGTTTTTCAAGTCTTTCCCCTGACAATTTATTAACAAGCCCAGTCTTTTAGAAAAAATCACATTCATAGCATTTGTGTGCAAAGTTGGGCCTTCCAGTCCTGCTCTTTGTTTCAAGCCTGATCTAAATTGTTTTCTCTTTAAATTTTAATTAACATCTGTGTGTTATTTCTGGATACCATTGAGACGGTGCGCATGTATTTCAAGGAAAGTAAAGATTTTGAAGATTTACATATTTAGCCCATGTATTACTCTGGGGCCTACAATAGCCCTATCATGTGTTTATAGCGTTTTTTTTAAGTAGCAAATAACAAACCAAACATATAACTGAATAAGGTGAATTTATGTTTCTTGATTCGTTTTTATTTAGTACTTTTTGAAAGCTTCTATAAAGATAACAGCACTATAAGTACAATTGAATTCTTGGATAGTCATAAATAATCTCAAATAAATCTCGCTATTTTCCCACAGTGGAATCTATTTTAATGGCTGCCATCTTTGGAGCTTGTTGTAATCCAAGCACAACACACTCCCTGGAGTTTGTTATTGCTTTTTATCTTCAGTATTTATTGATCAAAAAAAAATAATCGCACAGAAAATGATACAGAGTGCTGTTTAATATAGAACTTATCTGTGTTTATCCAGTGCGACATTTAACTTTTTATTAGAATTTCAGCAGGGATGTTAGAAAATGTCAGTAAATGGAATAAGAGATTAAGAGATAGAAATATACTTTCTGAAATTTAGCTTCTTGAATTTTTATGAATTGATTTTATCTTATCGGTTCACCAATAGCGTAATTGTGAATGATGGAAAATATAAAGAAGTCTGTTTTAATATTACTGTGCATAGCCTATAGACTTGATTTGCTGTTTAAACTGTAACCTTTTAGAACAATAAACTGATTTTCTTGTTTTTTGTCATGTGCACTGTGTCTCCCTCTGGGGGCAGAACGGCTGGACACCTCGGGTCATATCCACATACTCTGTGTAAGAGGTGCACTTTTCACTTTACATTTACATGCTCATCTTGTAGAGCTGACTGTCCCACACACCTTTTTATAATGATCGGCATTACCCAAGGACATCTTGAGTTTGAGAGGAGTGATAACCAAACCTTCGAAATCAATTTTCTAACATTGTATTTGAACTAGCAACATTATTCCTGGTCTGTCTTTTCTTGTGCTCAACATTTTTTGGTTCTTCGCACATCTAAAGTAAAAAAAGATTAAAAGCTGCTAATTTTCCTCAATACCAAATGACTTCCAGTGCACTAATGGAAGACCCTCCAATCATCTAGCTGTATTCAGACCATGTGACACAATTAGATATCGAATATATATGTATATACAGTATAACGGCAAGAGACAGTGTTAAATCTGTTATTGTTGCATTGCTATATATAAGGAAGTTAGGGATGGTTATTAAAGATGCGGTTATCACTTGTTTAAACCTACTTTAAATAAGTAAACAAACACGCAGCACATTCTCTACATAAAATGTAATTACACAGTATACGCACCATTTATTAAGACACAAGAGTAAACATTGGTGGAACACAAGTGGCATGCAGATTGTGTTGCAGTGGCTGGAAACTGAGAGCCATGTGGGTTAAATGGTAATATATGCTTTCTTGACAGGAGAATACTGACTGAGTTATTCCCTCCATAAAGAGGATATTAGTATCATACTGTAACTCACTTCTGTGTCCTTTACAGTACACTGGCTCAATAAATCATACAGAAATACTGCACAGAATCTGTACAGTCCCTTTTTAGCTCTTTAATTTCAGGTGCTCAGTGAACCACGTGTAATTCAGACCCAAGCTTCTGAATATTGATAGTCCTGATTAAAACAAGGCAATGGGATTCAGAGTCATTTCAGATAAATAGTAAGAGCCAAAATTGATGCACGCTGTATGTGATTTATGTATACATGACGTTAGCCAACACACTTGCCTGCTTAACTTTTGTCGCCAGAATGTTTGCCTGCTTACGTTTTACCGTTTCACTGTTCTAAATGTTGGCGTGTTTTTTTAATTACGCTGACACATTGCTCTACGTGACGTAGTGTGCCATAAGTCCTACCTTATACCTTGTTCCTTATTTACTGACACTTTTCTGACCTTCCATCACGATGCAGTGCATTCAGTAGATAACTAATGAGTATAAATGGTTGTGAGGTTTATTTAAAAAAAAGATGTGTTTTTAGAAATTCTGTCTTAATTAGCTGTCAGTCGTTCAGCCAGGTTTTCAATTACCCAGCTCCTTCAGCGCCGTCGTGTTGGTTTAAATAATATTGAAAAGGGTGCTAGAGGTTAATACCTTTCAAGTTGCGTTGAATGCTTTGATATTCATGGTCTTGCCATTGCTGAAAGCTGTGTGAATGAGTCTCGTAAATAAACTGCTCTGCATAGTGAGAAGATGTACCCTGGGATTACTGTTCCTGCTTGCTGAACTGTAACCTCGTCATTTTTTACCTTCAGTTCAGAGTGCTGTCAGAAAAATGTTTGCGAATGATGAATTGATGGGCTGGGACTTCAAAACCATTGTGTTAAGCATAGTGCTGATAAACAAGAACAGCCACCGATAGAGAAGTACAATCAAATCCAATGGACCAGTGATCGGCACATTGTAAGAAAGACAGAGAAATACAAAAAAGCTCAAACTTAGATGGAAAGACCATACTGTATATTGTATAGTGGAACAGTTTAGGAGAAGCCAATTGTGCAGTAGAATGAGTGTCTAAAATGTAGTTATTTTTAAAATACATTATTCATATAAATTATTTATTGGACAAGTATCTAGATTGCTGTGAAAATTGTTTTGTTGCTTATGCATAAAATAACAGCACTGATCCAAATGTGCATTAGTGTAGCTAATAGACATGCATTCATTTTTTTTTTTTATCTGGACAAAGAAAATTTAGTTCTTTAATCTCAGCTTGCTGCCTGTGCCAGTTGAATATTTTTGTGTCAATGTTGTTCACTGATTACTGCATCTGACTGATGTATTGAATACATAAACTGTCGGTGGCTTCAGAAACTGCCACTGTGAGCCTTAGGACTTCATGGAAGGAGTGGTGCTGGATAATTTAAAAAAGAAAAAAAAAAAAAAAAAAAGATTAAAGAATGTGACAACGTATGCGTTTTACAGCGTCTTCAAGTCTCACAAAGAAGTACATCTCTAGTTTGTGTTTCCAGCCAGAAGAACCTACTGGGATTTAAACCCAACAAGTACACACATCTTCAATTAAATACATGTATAAGCTCTTCTGACAGGATACATTTACAGCAGAATGGCAGCGAATGTGCACAGTTAGCAGTGAAAGCAGTGAACATACTTCTTTCAATCTCTCCCTGACAGTGTATTTTCTGGGAAATACATTTTGATAGCCCATTAAAATCTTTCTTGCAGTCACGATGTGCTGAGATGTTTGTCTTTCGCAAAAGAGAACTATGCTTGTTTGTGTTTTTAAAAAGATATTCACAGATCAATAGGAAGTTAATGTGCCTAAACAATGATTTGCACTAGCTTCCTGGAGTAACCTTACTGTTGGTCAAAGCAGAGTCCATTTGTAACCACCAGCATTATTACAATGAGGAACACAGAATCCTTAGACCACAGTCTCCTTAGACCAATGAACACGTGACAGGAGGTTTAAGGTTGTGGTGAGACTTGAAGAAACAGCTTATCACAGCAATGATTATACACTTTTAATGCTTTCACATAACTGTATTTTAACACTGCCAGTGTTAATAAATAGTTGACAGACAGAGAGGATCTATAGAGACCTGTTTGAGGGGGTAGCAAAACGAGAAGGGTAGCGTGGAAGTTGAATGTCATATCTGTTGCTGAGGGAACAGAACAGTGAGTGTCATCTCCACTTGACACTGAACTTCAGAATGACACCATCCGAAGTGACGGAATGATTTTGCACAACATCATGCCCCTAGCCTAGACAGTGATGGGGAGTGACAGCTAATACAATTGACAGCTAATAAATTCACCTTGCAGCAGACAATACCATATAAATAATAAAAAACTTACCGTGAACTGATTGTCATGCATTAGACAGTATATTGGAATGATAGTAGGAGACAGGGGTATAATTCTACTGGTACTCACTGGTACTCAGTCCTGGGATTATTTGACCTGTTTTTCATCCAGCGTGCATGCAGACCATCTGTTCACTTTCAATTGGAAAGCAGCTTCTTCTTCTGTTGAGAATTTCACCCCTGGTTAGCGATATGTATCAACGTACTGTTAACACGTAATGATTCAAAAACTGATCATCTAATTTTTATATAAAGAAGCAGCCCTGGAAAGAAAATATCTAATTTTTGTTTAGCCGATGCACTTCCTGAGTGATTACTCACAGCATGCTGAGCTGAAGTAGCTGGTTTCTCCCCCAGTGTGTTTCTTTATTAAGTTATGATGGGAGTTGCACAGTTGATGCAGTTGTTCGCATGTCTCACTTATCTCATGGATTACAGGCAAAGACACAATAATGACTATTCCTGTGCTGACTAGCGTAGGTTCATGGTTGATTTTAGGACTTTCCCTGAGGTAGTGTAAAAACAATTTTATGCTGGCTAATCTGAAGTAGATCCCTGGGGAAAGTAAGTATTTATCTTTAAGTTGATGGTTTCTGAATATAACTACTATTCTAGCAATCTATAAAACACACACACATTATATATATATATATATATATATATATATATATATATATATATATATAGTAAATATGGACTGGAGAGGAGGTGTATAGTTTGAAACTATGGCCCCCAAGGGAAGAACAATAGGCATTGTCCCGTGGAGGTAACTATAGTTCTTCACGAGGGGCCTTTAGTTTCACACTATGAGCTAAGGTCTGGAGTCCATATCTGTTTTATGTAATCAGTCAAGGAAGTATGTTTTTGAAGTCCATAGTTATTAAACTTTTTTTGGCATAGAACTGTGCGTCTGACCTTATCACTGCGGTATAGAATTCTCGCCCGAATCCGTTGGGTTTGTGAGTGTCGTATTTATTTACACCGTTGAGTTGGATTTGTTTGCAATGTAGGAAGTCTGAAAACACTGAAAGCGCAGTTTTTATGATGATTTTAATGTTTGCCGCATCTTTGTTTTGTAGTGTATTTTGTCGTTCATTTTCTGTTACGTCACAGAATCGCTGTCCAGGAGGCTCAGATGCGGGTTTGTCTCCCGTTTGGCTTTGTTGTGTGAAGAGAGGAAGGACACTCAGCGTGATGACATCATTTGAGGGAGTTTGTAAAAAAAACTATTGACCCTAAGTAGCATTATGGGGGTTTTAAGTGGAACTATATTCCTGGGAGTTTTGATCCTTTCAGACTCTCCTTTAAATCCGTTGCACAAACTGCATTTAAGCAATGTTTACGCCTAGCTGTCTTTTTAAATTTCAGTCACACTGTCTGGTACCCTGCTAGCACAGTGCAATTTGAATAACTGTGCTTTGGAACAGGTAGAATAAACAGATATCTGGTGTTTTTGTTGCATTCCATCGTAAGAGAATTCCATATAACCACCTTGCTATCTCAGATAAAAGCCTCTGATCTGTCGTTTTAGCATGCATGTGAAGCACACGGCTCTAATTGAAGATTTATGAAGAGGGTGTCTTGGTAATAAAGATAAATGAGAACGTGTGGTTATTAATATTAATACTGCAGGTTACACAGCATTGCAGTGTAAATAATACGCAAGCTGAAAGCAAACGAGCAAATAATTCACAGTTACAAAAACTGCAATATCTCTGCCTTTTAAAAAAAAAATTCTGCCAACTTCTTCAGCATATGCACCTGGCTTCTCCAGATCTATACAATCTTCAGACTAAATTAACTGCAGTCATGTCCTTT
Source organism: Acipenser ruthenus (assembly GCF_902713425.1). Taxonomy (NCBI): domain Eukaryota; kingdom Metazoa; phylum Chordata; class Actinopteri; order Acipenseriformes; family Acipenseridae; genus Acipenser; species Acipenser ruthenus. The sequence continues at coordinate 32,570,060 of NC_081204.1, read as the reverse complement.
GTCGGTTGGACTTTAGTGCGACCCCCCCCCCCCCTTTCACGTATGAACAAATGCAAAATGAATAGCACTGTGCAGGGCTTTGATTTGAGTCTGAGCTTCAGTGCATAATGCATTAATCATGAGCAGTGACTTTGTTTTAGGTTTTGAAGTGCACGATAAACGTAAACACTGATAGTATGAATGCTGTACATTCATTATAAAAAATAAGGAATGTGCAGATCATCTTTTACTTTATTGTTGGATTGATCGTCTACTGTAGGCTTTACTACCAACAAACAAGAACTATCTGCCTCTGAGTTCCTCTACCTGTAGGGGCACTGATTTCAGCTGGGTCTTGACTCTTAAATCTTATTATTAATCAAGTCACCTGACAACCGGATGAAGAAAGGAATCCATTTAGTTTTTTTTATTTTTTATTTTGGTTCCAAAAAGAAGCCCCAGTGATAAGTTACCAGGAGTGAATGGAGCACAGTGTGACTACACCTCTAATGTACCATGCCACTGACACGCAATGTAACTTTTCAAATCAGCCTGCCATCCATTCTTTTAATGTGGGCCTGAGCAGAATCGTATGGTTCCATTAATTCATCTGTTGCTCTAATGTTAATGGAATTAGCCAGCCTGCTGTTAGTTTAACTGTGATAATCTATACTAATTACTGTAAGGGGGGTATCTGTGAGCAGGGTGAAATATATAATATTGAGAAGACGAAGAGGTATTCTATGCAGGTATATCACAGTTAAGAGAATGCTATGTCAAAGAACAACAATAGGTTGTAACAATAGGTAGTATTAAAAAAAAATGATATTTTGCTTAGAACTATTAAACTACTCCTGAGATATATATATATATATATATATATATATATATATATATATATATATATATATATATATATATATATATATATATATATTTTTTTTTTTTTTTCGCTTTTTATTTTTTGCTTGTTGATTTACTAGCAGGAGCAGGCACCCTAATCTACTGTACCACTCCCTGAATGGGATGGCAGAGCCTCCCTCTCCCCCCAGAGTGGCCCTCGCTTCATTAATATTGCTGGAACAAATGATCACCTCACAGCCCAGAAGCCTTCCATCTCAGGGCTGCTGATTGATGCAACAAGGCAAAAAAGAAGGATGAAAAGTCCTGGAGAAGATGCCTGAATGTGATACTCAAAGTGTCTGACAGGATTGCCAACTTTCTGGAGGATACTGGGAGGAATGCGCCTGTATTTGAAGAGAGGTTCTAATGTAAGACAACATGATTCCTTGTAAGGGTTTGTCGTTTTAACCTTTCTTTCCAAACGTAATACTTTTAGAAGTCAGTGTTTTATTCTGAAGTTGAACCTGTCAGTAGACATCCTACCTAAACTTTAGCATGCAGGTTAGTCATTCACAAACTGGTCACTAGTAGATGTCGAGTATTTTGTACATTAAAGCAAATGCCTGTTTGAAAAAAACTTTCTTTATACATCATTAATGAGTTGAGGCTTTGTAGACTGTTACTTACGTGCAATCATCTTCTCATAAAGAATAATTCTGAAAAGACTTTTTTTTTTTTTTTAAACTGCAAATTGCAAATCAAGAGTCTTGTATGAAAATCTGGAGTGTTGGTAAGGCTTCCATTTGAAGTTCTTATTAAATGCCTCCTAATCAACGCCATTAAATATGTCACACTGTTCTCTGCTTCTATTACTCATGATTAAATCATTCACCAAAGAGCATTCTTTTTAAATAAAATCAGAAAAAATGAATAACCTCTTTCCTGAGACATTAGCAGGGTTGTATCCTGGCTTAACTGCCGAGGTCAAACAAAACATCACAGGAGCTCTTTGTAATAATAATGCCTCCAAGAGCTTTCAAGGAGGAGGTCTGGAACACATCCACTGCCAAAGGAGATGGATGAGGCCTTCAAGCCTAACGTGCTTACAGTACCTGCCATCTCATTTCTTACTGGTATATTCTGTTATCAGGTTAAATGGGCATTTGCAATTAAATTGGATCACCGCTGACTCTCGGCGGTCATTTTTTTTTTTTTTTTTTGGCAGGGTTAGAATTTTCCTTTTCATTCTAGATCTTTAACTCTGAACAGCACTGGGCGCAACGCTGTAACATATTAAATTGCCCTTTGGAGACTCCAGTGCTGATTGAGGTGCCTAGACCAGAAGCGTGTTGCCTGAAGCAGTCTTGTGATTACAGAATCCCTGGTGAAGAAAGAAAGGCAGCAAAGAATATTGAGTTCAGTTTGTGCTCTTCCGAGCTGCAATGTCCAGTTGATCACGTCTCTTATGGTTTTGTACAGAAATCTTCTCATTAGCAGACCATTTGCAGGGATAGATTGTGGGAACCAGTGGATGCAGTTTTTATCATAGGTGATCTGTACTCTATTGTCGAACATTCTTTAGAAAGGAATTTTGAGTTTAGCAGGTGGCAGTAATTCCATTCCATTAGAATTTGAATGTCCTTTACTTGGCTTCTAGAACATTCTGTGGATTGTCTGCTTCCGCTGTCGTACAAACAAAACTTCTTTTAGTTTCTATTCTTAAGCCAAGGTTGCTTTCAGAAAGAGGCAAATTGTTTGTGTTGCTTTATTTGACCTGAAAAAAAACTACTGGCCTCTAATAATGGTTTAGAAAACAACATCTTTAGAATGAACATTTCAAGGCTCAGACAGTTCTAGCTCTAATGCATTCTTTGCTGTTAAAAGGTACATTTGGAACTCTCATCAAACCGTGGGGAATGGGGGCTGTGAAAAGAATGAGGGTTTTATGTTATTAATACATCTGAAATTACTTTGGGGGTTATGCTTTGTGGAGCCTTAAGAAATCAGAGAGTGCTTCGATAGGATCTCATAATAAAAGCTGGAAAGGTACGCTGTTAACAGTTAAGGTCCATCATTTTAAACATGCACTGAATCTGAATCAAGCCCTTCCAGGGTCTCTTAAAACATGTATCTTCCTGACTAAGATGTGTTTTTTTTTTACTAATATCCAGAATGACTTACCTCTTGACACCAATACTATGTCAGCCTTCACCGAGGATAAATATCAGCAGCTTGTTTAACTGTCTCTTTGGTGAATCTCAGCAACGTAGAGAAAGGCTTGTATGCAGTTAGGCTGTCGCACAATAGAAAATAGGAACTGGACCTAACAGAGATATGTCCTTTTATGACCTTGATGGCATTGCCATGCCCTGCGCCTCCCTCTGCAGGATCATTATACCAGGGAATCAGAACCAACATGGGCTTTCCATTATGTTCACAGATACAGCAGCAGCTTGATGTAAAAAAGCAGACTCTTTGAATAAGATACACATCAATGGAAACGATTGCAGAAATATGGACAGCATAGATAAGGGATAAAGACACCAGTTCATAGGATTTATTCAACCCTTTATCAGTTATAGCTTCAAAAAATTGTGTCAGGTTTGAAAGAGCGCCCCTGCTTCTCTCTGGAAGAAAATCTTTAGATCTTTAAAATTGCACTATTCATTATGATTAATCTGTATTCCTTTCCTTCAGCTACTGGATATTGTTATGAATGTTGGGGTGTTTCAACTGTGTTACAAAACAAAGTTCTATAATTGCTACTTTTATTAAGAGGAACTTACTCAGCTTTAAAAAAGTTGTGTAAGGACATACTCCTAAGGGGAATAAAAAAACGTATACCACGAACGTCATTTAGTATTCTGTTTATACCACAAGTATATATTTAAAATAAATAGCAATAAAATGTGTACATTTTGTGTATTAAATTCAATTCATTCAGGGATTATTTTACCTGGCGGATCTTTACTTTCATTGTCAACAGACTGTGCTTCGACGCGGATTAATTTCAAACCCTGGTGATGGCCTCTTTGCAACCATCTTTAGATAGAACCTTGAGCCCAGTCTGTCAATTTCCATCCTCTCTGTTGTTTCCTACCCTTACCGGTTTTAATGAAGGTGCTACAGGCTGCTCATAAGTCAGACGCAGGCCGATCGGTAACTGGGATTTCTTGACTAAACTTGTTCTCAAGGAAATCAGGAGTCCAGTTTTAAGTTGGTGTAAAATACATATAGATGGCAGTATTGTTTGATCTACTGACACGCAGCTCCGTCCTGAACTTCAGCAGCACAGCACTGGATTGGAATGTAAACTTTGACACATTCAAAGTTATCCACTCATGTTATCCCACTCAAGTGAGATAACCAAAAAATATCCCATGCTAGATATACCCAATTCTTTCTAATTTGTTCACTGTATGACTCATCGTCCATTTATATACTGCACTGTGCTCAATATGACTTATCTGTTGGTACACACACCAGTCCATCATGCTTGCACAGTCACACCTGATTATTAAGTGTGCTGATGAGGGTACTGTCTTCACCTTTGGGACCTAGACGCCAGTTACTGCACACCATGGAAGAATGCGGTGCACATATTACTGCTGTCTCAGTGGGGTAGTTTCGGTGATGCAATGAATTTGAGTCACATTAGCTCGAGTGCAGTCAGCCCCCAGCCCTGGCGAAAAACAAGAGCCAGCTGAATTCAGCCATTTCAAACCCGGGAATCAAAGAGGACAAGGCATGTGAGTGAAAATGAAAGGCTGGTGAAGCAGATCATTCTCCGTGAAAGTCAGGATTGAAAGGCTTTGGTGGGAATGTGAAAGTGTTTGGCAGCCTTCCTCCTGCCCATATTAGGCCTGACCTTGAAAAACAATTCTCTGATGTGTTTCTCTACTTGCTAGCCTTCTACTTTCAGAGTAATTATACAGGCAAAGGCAAAAACGTACTTACAACAACGATACTCAAGTTACTGTCTAAGTGGGATCTGTATATATGTGTGTGTGTGTTTTCTGAGCTTTGGACGCTGTGTTGGATTGATCTCAACATTTGTATACAGCTTCATAATGCTGGGGGAGTGAAACAGTCACTCACAGATTCTTAAAACAAAGCGTTCCCACAACACACAGATGGCTATTAGTATGACTCCCTGTAGTACAATCCTGTGCATACTGGTGTGATTTGCTTACCACATACCTGTCAATGCTTTATGAGTTTGGCAGTGTAGTAAATGCCTTTTGATTCAATATTTGAAGCCTTGGCACTGAACTGGACAGTCATCAGGGAAACTTACTTTGTCTGTGTTAATATTTTTGGAGCATGTCTAACCTAGGGCCCTATAATAGTAAACTAGTTCTCTTCAGGCTTCACATAACCTGCATTCAACCTGCATACATTAGTAAAAGTGGTTGACAGATTTCAATTAAATTGAAGAAACATTAAAGACACTGTTTAACAATGGACTGTGTCACAGTCCCTCCCCCAACAGTGTACCTTGTTATCATTTGAAATAACCATGCATTCATTTGGAAAATGCAATTTTAGGTTGCAAACATTAAAACCTTCCTGATTAAAACTCATGTTGAACCGCAATTAAAACGATTGTGAAGTTTAAAATGACAGCAATTACACTTCAGATTACTATTACTTACCAAATGAATACGATGGCCTCTATACTGTTTGTCACATTTGTGGAAAAAAAATACTTCTTTATTACAGACATTGATGCAGCCAGGAAATGCATTACTTTGTTTATTTCACATTAACATGTCCTTGAAATACAACAGTCATATTTATTAATTATGGATTTTGCATTCATAATGAGTAATTATGGTAAAGCCTCCTTCTATTCACTCACCTTCACAGAAATTCTCATTCATAACTGAGCAGCGCTTTTCTGTATTTTTAAGCATTTTTTAAAATAAATTATGTATGCATGTTTATTTTGTAGTACTACAGCAAAATAACTGCATCCAGAATACTGCAGTAATGCTTTGTATTAGCAGTCAGCACAGGGAGTCAAAGACATGCAGTGTGGTTCATACAGTAGTTTTATATCCTGTGTAAAGCAGTTTTATCTTCCACCATTCATAAGGTGGCCAGGTGAGTAATAAAGCACTTGGCAGCGTTACTGAGGCTGTCTGGCTAGAATCCCAGCTACACATCTGGGCATCTATCTATCTATCTATCTATCTATCTATCTATCTATCTATCTATCTATCTATGTTTGTCTATTTCTATATTTCTATGCTTTTGGTGTTTGTAAGTTCATGAAAATAATTATATTGTGCACATTGATATATATATTTGTATATCAGGTCATTTATGAAGGTGGCAAGTAAGATTCATTATATTGGAACCTAATGCAGACAGACAGACAGACTAACTGACGGAAGAGTGGACATGATCATGCATTAGGGACCTTTAAAACCCTAAAAAAAAATAGAAAATGTTTATTAAGAAGAAAAAATTGCAAGTAAAAGCTGCACTTTAAATTGCACATTAAATTAATACACCCAGGACTGAAAAGCATTTCTGAAAAGGTAAATACATTACCAAAGCCACAACTACTGTAGGTGTATTGCTTAAAATAACTTAATGGATGTTTTTCGCTAATGTCTCGCTATGATTTCCTATAATTTCAGTTCCATTTAGCCAGATGCTGGTTCTCTAAAAAGCTTCTTTTTTTTGGCCACAAATTAAACATCCACAGGAAAAAATGTTTGATGAAAGCTCTATTTTTATGGTTACTTTTCAAAACAAGAATACATGTTAATGGGGGGTGTGACAGGGTGGCTGTGCGGTGACGCCAGGCCAGAAGCAGGAACCAAAACACAAACAGGCAGTTTATTTAAATAAAAATAAATAAATAAAAGGTTTTAACATAAAGACTTTGCTCACAGAGCCAAAACAAAAGTTTAAACAAAATAATCACACACACAAATAAACAAAACCCAGGTCAGGCTGAGCAATTGCCTTCACTGACCCTACAGGTTTAATTTTAAATAAGCTCCGCTCCTCTCCTCTCCTCTCCTCTCCTCTCCTCTCCTCTCCTCTCGTCACACCCACCCTGAGTGCAGAGAGCTGCAGGCTTTTATATCGTGGCCAAGGGGTTTAACTAGCTAGTAATTATTCTATTACCCCTCGGCCACAATTTATTAATTGCACGAGTTTATTAATTATTCCTGGCAGAGGACGATCACCAATCTCGCCTCTGCCAGAACACATTTTAAATGAAAACAAAACAATAACAAACAAAATGCACAGCTATACCGTCTATACGTTTTAAAATAAATACAAATAAACAATAACAAGGACCCTTTCTAAAAATAAACAAATACATTTAAAACAGCAGGGCTTTCTACCGCCCTGCTACAGGGGGGAAAAAAATGCAAACCACGGAATGCTGTGTTTAGTGTAAAAGGAATAATGAGACACCCGTGTGTGAAATTCCACAAGTGTGCATTTCAAAAAGGCATGACACAATCATTGGAGGAATAAAAAAAAAGAAGATAATTGTTTGCTGCAAATTATTTTATTTGGTGTTTGGCATCATCAGCGGTTACGTGTGCTTAAGTGCAGCTTTCCCACTGTGAACCACTCATACTAAAACTGATTGCATTGCCCATGTACATGTATAAACTGCTCACTTTCAATGTCCTGCTTGCTCAAGTACGTACTGTAACAGGGGTGTTCTGTTACTGTGTGGGTGTCCGCTGAGAAACGAGAGAGACACAGAGGGTTTGAAGTTGAAAACGACGCACAAGCGTCTCGGTTTTATTAATACAGGCAGTTGCAGTGGGTAGTAGCTGCTGCTAGGGCATTGGTAGCCTTGGTGCGGAAGGCAATACATACACGTGTACATAATTACAAAAACAGGAAACAAAACACAGTGGGTAAAACAGCTAAAAAAAAAAAAAAAGCGTTTGCCATCCAGTGGCTCAGCGCTGATCCCACTAAAAGGGAGGTCCCGCTTCAGGAACCTTCTCCCAAACACAAATTAAATAAACTGGGGTGGGATTAAAATCGCCTAAATTAATTCCCTGCCCTAAAGGTTCTGCAAAAATGATGTGTTTTCTGGCGTTACCTCCATACATTGGATAGAAAATAAGATCATTATGATTAAACATTAATCGTTTCACGATATTTTTATCACATTCTAAGGGTAGTGTGGCTTACTTTAAATGTTTATTGAGTGAGAAATGCATTAAAAAGAAAATCATATCTAAGGTGCACTTGTATGCTTGCCCCCCCCCCCCCCCCCCACTACCATGTGCATCATTTATTTGTGCTGCTTGATGGAACATCAGAATTCTGCTGTTAGGAATGATGGACCTCCCTTCTGAGAGAATCCAGATTGGAATGCTGGACCTCCCTTCTGAGATAACCCAGATTGGAATGCTGGACGTCCCTTCTGAGAGAATCCAGATTGGAATGCTGGACGTCCCTTCTGAGAGAATCCAGATTGGAATGCTGGACCTCCCTTCTGAGAGAATCCAGATTGGAATGCTGGACCTCCCTTCTGAGATAACCCAGATTGGATTGCTTCGTTTAGTGATTCAGTAAAACAAAATTACAAAGTTGCCTCCCTGTTCAACAGCAATATTAATTCATACTTTCAAACATAGGATGAAACACCCCCAGCACACCCATGCAATAGTAATGTGAAACTCCTGTGTCAACAATCATTGAGCCCACTAACTGAATACAGATACACTGCAGCGGCTCTTCACAAATGTGATTGAATGTTCCCTGTGCTCCTTTTTTTTTTTTAAAATCCAGCACTAAATCTTCCAGAACTCGAATGACCTATTGCCATTCATCTAAATACACCATCAGAATACCAAAGAGCTAAAACAAAAAGATTAGTCTGGTTTAAGTAGTGATTTTACTTACAAGTGAGATACCATATGTAACCAGATATCAGGTATGTTATATAAGGCCAGCATACCATTTCAGAACATGCGCATTGTTTAAAACACTAAGATGGTGCGCATCCATAGATCAGTTAAGTTGTGGAATAGAGCAGCAAAAGGCAATTCTATCCCTATGTGTGTATAATTCATATCCTAAAGCAAGCTATATTATTTTCTTTTGCTACAGTATAACAAGTTGTGTTTTAGACAAATCTGGATCTGGATACCTAATGAATGAAAAGGTCTGGGTACATGGTTAGATATACAATAAAAGTTGTTTTTCTAAAGGCAAAAGAATAAACCTCTGAAGCTTAACTCTGCCCATTGTGACTGTAAATGATGAGCTTTAAAAATACATATCCTTGGCAAATGTTATGTTTAATTCTCATACAGTGTCCTAGGCCCCAGCTGGTTACATATATCCCAAATCTCTTATGGACCACGCACACAACCAAGCACTGAGAGCTTCTTGCCTTTTGCCAGAATGCATTAACCTTTAAAACTTCTGCTGTATGCTAAAATGGCTGTGCTCAGCTCTGCAAGGCACAGGTTGAATCTTAAAGAGGGGAGACGGATCAAATCACATTGTGAATGCGCAGTGGCAGCTTTGTTCAAATGCTTGGTCTCTGAGGTGTAGCGGTAAATATGTTCGCTGTGTGTGTATGAGGCAGGGGGTTGGCGACAGTGAGCTGTGATCTGATTGCTGTTAAGTTCATTGTTACCGCTACAGATTGCCGGCTCTGCCAGCTGTGACAGTTCTGACTTATGGAAGCAGCCTCATCAATCATGGTGGTAACAGTATCAGTGTTTTCAATTAATTGCATCTCTTCTTACCTTTTGAAAGGATCCCGCCGAGAGCTGATTAAATTTCAGGAAAGTCCTCAAAATTATTTCTCCCTTTGTTAACGTCCCGTTGTGGTGTGTCAGTATCAGAGCTGGTTTGATTGCTGGCTGTCAGCTGCTTCACCCAGATAGCATTGCTACAGACTTCACATTCCAGGTACAGCAGGCTTGCTAAGTCAAAACATTAATGAGGCGAGTGAGCATGTGCTTTACAGGTTTCACATCCTGGTGGATAGAGGGTGTTGATGTGCTCTCCGAGGGATGCCACTAAAGAACATGTGTGTTATGTTTTAACTATTGCGTTACGTTTGCTCATTTTAAACATCACTTTTCTTTGAATGAGGCATCTGGAATTTGTCATCTAATATTTGGGACCATCTTACCAGCTGCAATGCTCATGCAAAAATATGGAACACATGAATGTCTAATCTGAACAATAAACAGTCACCCTTCTGTAGTACTCAAGGTGTGACTGGCAGTATGGAATTGTAATAACATTTAACAGCATAGTATATAAATTCTGGCTGCGTGACACTTGCCGTTTTTCTGTCAGGTCCCTGATTAGTATCATGTGAGTGGCGTTTACATTTACTTTAGGTCAGGCCATCTCATTCCAATACTGTCAGTTTATCTGTGTGTGTGTGTGTAAAATCTTAATTTATAAATTGATAGTGTGAGGTTTGAGGAGGGTAATTTTCTATTGAGAAGCTGTTCCTCACCAAAGAGACAGTGACATCAGGGCTCACAGCTGTGTCATTAACACTCTCCCTCCTACCTCTGAGGTGTCTGCACTTGATTTATCTGGGATTTCAAGAGGAGACGTTTTACAGATATCTTTACAGTTGCAATCAGTGTCTTGTAATTATTTTTTTGGCATAGAAGTGTCTGTCTGACTTTCTTACTGCGGCATTGAATTCTAGTAGGAGTCCGTTGATTTTGTGAATGTCGTATTTATTGACATTAATATATATATATATATATATATATATATATTGTGAACAATCTGTTCTGTATTTTTGTGTGGTAGCCAACTGGCAGCATGAGAGGTGACACCGAGGCACTTGGTAGGGTTGAAGAATAGGCATTTTTATTATTTTCTTAAACAAAAGTTCAAAGTCTCAACAGAACGTTTATGAAAATAAACAAAACAAAAGAAACCCTGCCCACTAATCTCACTTCTTCAACCCTCTCTACTGCTTGCACGAGCTGTCCTCGTTGCAAGGAAAAACATGTTGCTTTTGCATAGAGACCAGTCCAAGTTCCATCCCGACGCTGCTGGTAACAGTAAACCTGGTCTCGGAACAAAAGTCTTGCCAGGTAAGTGTCAATGGTTCACTTTCTTTATAATCCACAAGGGCTCTTGGGAAATGTAGTTTGTAATCCTTTTCCAGGGGAACAGGTAAGTCTTCCAAGTAATCGAACCCTTGGTCGCCCTCTGCTGGTGAACACTGACATTGACAGCCTGCTGCTTGGCTGGATCCTGACGAACTAAAACAAACAAATAAAACACAACTACCACCGTCCGTGTGGTTTGTTTCCTTCCTGGGATTAAGCAACCAGCCTCACTCAAATAAAACACAGTCCATGAAAAGAGTGTAGTTGCTTAAAATAACACGTAGACTAACAGTCCACAAAGCACAGGCTTTTATTAACTCAGCGCGTGCACACTATAGCGCTGGTATAAAACTTTGCCTGTTTAAACTTATTCCGTTTGGCAACAATTAATACAGCTGTAGAAAACGGGTTGAACACTGCATACAGCAGGCGAGTAAGCAGGTGAGTAACAGTCCATTTCATACGGTGACTTTCTTTTAAAACAGGTACACACAGAACGCTGTCTTTCTTTTCAAAGAAACCAAGCACAAATGGATCCCGCAAGTCTGCGGTCTCAGTTACTCACTGAAGAGATCTGTTTGGCGAGTGCACCAGCTCCACTTCATTCCAGGCTGCAGACGCGTTGCAGCTTCCTCCGGCCAGACCACAATATAAGCCCTACTCGCTTTTTATTTTGCAGTCACTCCACACAGGTACCTTCGGTTCTGGAATAAAGTAATCCTTTCTGGTCACCAACACTGTCGCCCTTTTTAATCTCTGTTCCCGTACTTCTGCACAACGAAGCACGCTGCTCTCATCTCTGTTCCACACCACTTAAACAGTTGCGGTACAATCTGTACCCAGCTAATGAAACGAACCGACAACACCACTCGGTCTTTCAAAGTTGCTGCTATACAAAAAGTACCTTTCACAATTACGTCCCCCAATTACGTCCCCCTTTCCAATTGCTGACCTGCCTTTTAAACCCCCCCAGATTCCCGCGGACATGTCACCTGACTACTGATCTTTGGAATCATGGGAGTTGAAGTTTCTTTATTTATTATTCCGTTCTGCCAACGTAACGCCCGTCTCTCTAGTTTTGAGCTTTGGGGGAAGATATCAGTATCCCCACGTTCCCGATACCTTCCTCGTGCGCTCAACACTGACGGTCTGTTACAATATATATATATATATATATATATATATATATATATATATATATATCACTGCATTGATTTATACAACTATGAATGGGTTATAAAAGGTTTTGATGATTTTAAGCAAGGAATGGCTTTTTATTTTATTTATTTCTTTATGTATTAGTATTTAGAGTGGTCAATCATTGTACCCCTGTTTTCTTCCCAATTTAAAATGGAGGACTTAAGATCAACGGACAACTTCTGTCCTTTTTTTCGGCGATGTTGCTAAGCTACTGAAACCTGGACCGGTCTCCGCCTGGCCTCCGCCTGGCATCTGACCAATCGGTCACTGTTTTCCTCCCTAGCCTGTGGAAGTGCAATGGCCAATGCAATATTCCCTGTGGGTCCCGAGCCAACATCGGCAACTCGGCACAACTGTGATTTGAGCCAGCAAGTTCCAGATCCCATGACTCTGTCAGCTTGGGGACTGACCCTGCTTTGGATGTGCATGGATGCTCAGTACTCTGTGTATACCACATTATATAAACATGTATAAACATTTGTGGATTACTGTGCTTTGAGGTGCTCAATTTTATATTACTGCAGGCAACACTGAGGAGAGCAGAAATAATCTTTGTTAAAGCAGAATAATCCATTTAACATTGTTGTGAAATGTAACATCAGGTGGGCAGAACATGCAAACGCTTCAATTGTTTTCTGTTCAGTTGTGTGTGTGTGTGTGTGAGAGAGTGTGGCTGAGGGTCACACTGAAGTGTTAGTGTTCAGTAATTGGTTCCCAAACCGCGGAAAATGTATTTCCCAAAAATGTATTTCTGTCAATTGTTTATACTAAACATCGATTTTTATATATGATTTCTCACCAGCATGGGGGGAGTCATTACATTTAATTGCCAGCTTTTTCCAACTCCTAATTACAGTTATTTATTATGTATTTTTTTTAATTAACTTTCTCTAGCCTATTAAAAAACCATGGATCTGCTCAACTGTCAAAGGCATTAAAGAAACACTTGTGCTTTCAGCAGCATGCAGTGCCACTTCTGACTGGCATTTACAATCCTTGTTTTAAAGCGAGGTTGATGAAAGACTCACTCTGTGTGCTCTGTTTCTGAGAGGGGCAGCTGATTCTGCTAAGCCCTTGTGTCAGACAGAAACACCTTCCTGCGGTTCTGGTTCCTCCTTATCGATGTCCAGCCCTAGGATTGACTTGTTAGAATTAATGGATTAACCTCTGATCTCGGGAGAGTTCCTTTAGTCTCCTTGTTTTTCATTAAAAAAATGTTGATCATGGCGCGGTATGGCTTCTTGTAAACTTTAAATAGGCTGTCTGACTGTTTAACTAAGATCTAGCTGTCCATCTATATCTGCCATTCCATTAATTGGTTTGTCTGGATGTAAGCATTGCTGTTGTTAAAAGCGTGCAGGTGCATCTTGATGCTTGTCTAATGATATGTCTGTGAGAAGTGCTTGCTTTCCTCAGGGAAGCCCTCGTACATCTCCGTATATACAGAGTATCCTGGGCGGGTGAGGATTTTAAATACGTAAATAAATGAAACAGACTGGTTTCTCGATCTGCAGTATGATCGGTAGTTACCTTGTTTATTCTACAAGCAGTTGAACTATTCTTCTGTTGCCTGTGTTTTATGTCCTGTACTATGAAAGGAGACTTGCCTTGTCTTTAACATTGGCAGTCATTGCGTCTTTAACAGCTTTCACTGACTTTCAATTAACAGCCAGAAATACAGTGGCAGGTTCCCTGGCAATGCACGTGTTTGCTATCTGCATGAGAACAATGACAGCCCTCTTTATGGAGTCAAATAGATGATATAGAGCTCAGGAGTACTCTCCGCCCCCGAAAGTATAGACTGTATCTTTAACCTGAGAGCTGACAGGTACCATTATTTCTGGTAAATGGTCTCAATTTGTTTTCTCCTGCAGGCTGTTATGTATGTAGGTACGTCAAGCAAACCCAAGTGTTTTATTATTACTGTTCGCTGACGTAGTTTTTCATTAACCAATCCTTTGTTCTCTACTTTCCTGTTATTACATTTTTTTTATTATTGTATTCAAGCTTAGCTGTCTGGTGATAGTTAAAAACTTACAAAGTTTAATTAGAACTCCTGGAAGGAGTTAGATTTTTATTTTTGTTTGATTTATTTGGTCTAAATAAATAAATACACAGGTACCTCCCTGTTTTTGCAACCGATCTGTGGTCCAGTACTCCATTTTTACACCAGAAAACAGTGTGAAAGGTCCTGCAAGTGGCAAACGTACCCCGGTTTGTCACAATATGTATAAATATATCTAAATAGATTGATAGCAATCATTCAGTGTTTTAATTTTGAAATGATTGCATGACGACGTCCATCCACTTTGAAGCGTAATGTTGGATGTAAGCCCATTCATCATTTTAGTTTGCTAAGGACTGATCTATTTCCAAGTGAAATTCTTTGGCAAGACCTCACCGACTTGAGAATGATACAGATCTGAAAAGCAGCCAGCTGACATTATCACTCAATTATAGTGCTGGGTCAGAAAGTCCTCAGTGCCATTATCCATAACTTGAACTGTGTTTATATTAGAGGCTCACTTGAGTTAGTATTACCAATTATACACAAGCTCTAACAACCAAGTCATGCCAATTACAATTTTCTGATGGTTGGTTTCTGTGCTGGTTTGTCCATAACTGTCAAACCAGGCGTGTCTTTCAAACCACGATTTAGCATCAAACTTCATTTTACGTTAGGGAAATCAACGGGGAGAAAAAAGCATGACGTGGGCCCTTAAACAGCGGCAGTGTGTCTAAATAATTAGGTCTATGAAGGAAAGACACTGATGCGTGCTGAGCTGTGGGCCTGCATGTTAATCTCCTTTGGGGAAACTGCAACTGCTGTCAGAATGTGTGTCTTTCCGGTAACTTTGTAGTGTCAGTTTTACTGCAGTCTGTTTAATAAGGCATGTTTTTAGTGAGACAAGGGCATGGCTACAGGATTATAGCTAACATGTTTACAGAGCTTGTCATCGTCAAAGTTAATTCCAGATGTAGATGAAGTTTCAAACGCTCCGGAGAAGAACAGAAATTGTTTTAAATCACGTATTGTATGGGCAGACCTATTTTTTTTGATCGATCCTTAATCTCCTGTCACACACTAACAAAGTCACCCGTTAGAGTAAGTGTTTTCCGCTTTACTTTATTATTATTATTATTATTATTATTATTATTATTTATTTCTTAGCAGACGCCCTTATCCAGGGAGACTTACAATCGTAAGCAAATACATCCAGAAATTATGATTATACCCTTTTTAAAAAAAAAAAAAAAAATACTTTTTACTTTTCTAAATTAAATAAGACATGCCTTATCATTATAGCACAGTTGAAAATATGGTCCATTGTCCTTTAATGTTATTAGAAAATGCAGGTTTGTGCACTTCATTCAAGTTGGCTGCTGTCAACATGTTAAATATGTGCTAATTCCACTAACACGATTAGGAAATACTCAGCGAGTAATACTCCCGGCAGAGGGCATTACAACAGTGTAGTTAAGCGCCCTAATCTGAAGGCGATATATGGGGAGTAGTTTTTGAGACAATTCAATAGATAAGAACATAGATAAGGCTACAGAAAATAAAGCATACAATAAAATAAAATTAAAAAATCTTTATGCGATGTGGTGCATGTGGTTTGACCATGATGAAATCTTTATCCACTAGCCTACTTCTTGGAAAGTCGGTTCATAGGAAATCTGTGTTTGGAGTTATAATCTTAGTTTATTAAGCAGACGGATGGGTTTGGAGAGATTGTTATTATTCACTGCAGCAGTAATAGCATGTCTTCAGTTGCACTGCTTGAAAACGTTAAGCGTAGTTGATTCTCCAGTGAGTTGATGTACTGTTTATTTTCTTGTTTTTCAAGGGAAAGAACATTTCTAATTAGACGAGGGTAGACTCAGAGATCTTGATGAGAAGTGGGTACGATTGATCCTTCTCAGCAGAGGCAGCAGGCGTTACCATCAGGGCTACCAGACGCTGCCCTCACATTTTTGTTGATTTTTATCTATTTTTTTTTTAAATTCTATGGCAGTTTCTGGAAGATCCCGGCAATTCGTTTTTCAATATTGGTACAATTAAATATTGCAGTTTCATGAAACGCATAAATTTAAAGGCATGTTTAGCAAGACATTTGCCATGTCTGCAGTTGCCATGTATGCAATCTGACATGCTTTGCCACATGGTGATATGCTTTTACCATGGTGTACTGCAGGCCCCCTTTTTAAAGGGTGGTGAATGTCACTTTTGGTAGGTTAATAACAGCTGTATTGAAATTAGATCACTGTAATAACAAAAGGTGTAATTGTCATGATTATTGGGTTATGTTATGAAACGTTTGCACCACACAGAACATAACCCAATAATTCTCAAGGTTCCTTTTCCTGACCATTAAAAACTTTTAAAAAAATAATAAAAAGTAAGGAGCAGAAGTGCTTTGTTCTCCAGACATTGACATTGTGTTTTACACGACTGTGCTTCTGCTGAGCTACACATGTGTCTGGGGGCAGATGCTTTTTTTTTCATCTTCAATAAGTAAATCTGCAATTATTTCCTTTTTGTACTCTAAAGATGTTTGCTTGAATCTGGCAGCAGTATCGCAAGTGCTGCCAAAACAGACACAAATGGTCAATGCTGTGAATCTGTTGATTGCTTAAGCCTGAGTCTGCAGAGACTATGTTTATTAACCCTCATGTTCCTGTTTTCTCTGCACCACCAGGTCTCCAGCAAAGCTGCCTGATGCAGAGAGACTAAAATCAAAGCAGCTTTTTACATAAAGCAGCTTTTCTTGCTAAGTGTCAAAAATAAAATACAGAATCCTAATAGTCGTGCCCGAGTTGTGTTTTTTTTTTTTTTTTTTTGGTGGCATTTTATTTATTTTTTAATTATTGACTTCCAGGATGAAATAGGAGGGAATTGTCACAGCTTTATTGACTGCAGACAACAGCACACACACAAAGTCACAATAGCATATTAAGCTTGGTGCGTAACTTAACTTTATCAGGAAGGTGCAGCCTTTGCTGTGATGGATGATATGTTAACATACCTATAATCATGTTCTCAACTGGAGTTAACCTTTTGTAAATGGCAATCATGCATATGCTTTTAAAGGACACCCAGCATTCATAGCATTTGTGGCCCGTCAACCTAAAGCGATGAAAACGCCACACCTTATACTTCAGGCACTGCTACAAATGACATTGAAACCCCTTTGGCAAAATAGCCACTTAGTATTTAATATGTACCTGCTAACAGAGCACTTTATATATATATATATATATATATATATATATATATATGTATATATATATATATTTACTAATCACATGGGACAGGAATACTTCCCTGGTTTTAAAGCCACGTGTATCAGTGCAATTATTTTGCCATGCTGACAATCGTCCAGGCTTGAATTCAGGTATCTAATGGCCATATCTTTATTATCATTTACTGAAACAAACTTTTGCTTCCGGCCATTTGTTTCTGTACTGAAAACAAGACTGCTTGATTGCGATGAGCATTGCATAAGAAAGATAAGACACTGAATTATGGTAATGATGTGATGGCCAGTATGTTCTTTTACTTGTGTGTGTCTGAAATTTGTTTGAACTTCTTGACTGCTGTAGCAGGGGTAAAGATCTATCTTGCAGTTCTTTGTCAGTATAATAGAATTGCTTTTTAAAGCTGAGATCTCAGGAGATGATGAAAGTTAGACTAATAATAGCCTTGGCAAGCCCCTGAGGTGTTATGGCACCATTAATAAAAGCGTGAGCTTGCAAGTCAGAAGGAAAGACCCATTAGTGTAATGCATCGGACACACCAGCTAAGGGTCATCTGATCGTATCTTTTTTGTGTATTAAATACCACAATTCAATTATTTTTAACTGCACACTCTGCTTCTTTCAACCACACACTGGTGGATTATAGCTAGCTTTTAAAAATCTTTTCCAAGTTGTAATTTGAAAAGTTTCTGCTTCAGTGATTTACTTTTGCATTATCTGCAATGCTGGCTAAATAGTGTTATACTTTTGCTGGTATAAATCTTCATTCTTGGTTTGAAATACTCATTGGCACAATACATCATCGGTAACGTATATCTTGCAGAAGAAAATAATTAGATTAGTACAATGAATTTTATTTATATTGCATCTGTGGAATGTCTTTTTTTTTTTTTTTTAAGTAGGTGTCTCTTCCCATCAGAGTTCCTGTGCTAGTTAGAAATGAGGCAGGAAGGGGCTCCCAAGTGGCGCATCCAGTAAAAGCACTCGCTAGAGTGCAGGATGCGCTCTATAGCCTGGACGTCGCGAGTACGAATCCAGGCTATTCCACAGCCGACCGTGGACGGGAGCTCCCAGGGGGCGGCGCTCAATTGGCCGAGCGTCGCCCGGGGGAGGGAGGGTTAGGTCGGCCAGGGTGTCCTCAGCTCACCGCGCACCAGCGACCCCTGTAGTTTGGCCGGGCGCCTGCGGGCTTGCCTGTAAGCTGCCCAGAGCTGCGTTGTCCTCCGACGCTGTAGCTCTGAGGCGGCTGCAAGGTGAGTTTGCAGAGTGTAAAGAAGCGGGCGGCTGACGGCACACGCTTCGGAGGACAGCGTGTGTTCATCTTCGCCCCTCCCGAGTCAGCGCAGGGGTGGTAGCGGTGAGCTGAGCCTAAAAATAATTGGGCATTTCAAATTGGGGAGAAAATAATATACAAAATAATTGGCAATGACTAAATTTTTTAAAAAAAAAGAAATGAGGCAGGATGGTCTATTAAATTGACTTAAGTGGCAGATCTAAATATGGCTGTGGTTTCAATCATTAAGCAATATTATGAATGCATCCTTAGTAGTTTCATTTTCACAGCCCTGGTTCACAAAAGAACCAATTTAATATTTCAAAAGTGGCATTCTTTAGATGAATTTAACAGACACATATTTTATATTTCTTGTATTACTTGGAAAATGTACATATTTTAGTTGGAACTCTCAGGCCACGATGGCCATCAAATAATTCCATTGCATTACATTCTTAATACTAAGTAACTACGTGTGTAATGACAACATGAAGGTAATTGCACATGTATGTTTTTGTCGCTGCGAGTTACTCTTCACAGCTTCACGATATAAACCAGAAGTCCCAGCTACCCTTTGATATAGTGTGTCATTTTTAGAAATGGTTCATGGTATTCAGAGACAAAATATATGCTTATGACAATCTTTCTGCTCTGCCTCTTCAAAGCTAGGAAATATCAAAAGAGATCGTTTTTTTGATAATTTTCAAAGAGCCTTCTGTAGGGAGAAACAAACTGCTTGTAGTCAGTTGGTTTACCGTTAATGGATGACCTTTAGGGCTAATGGAAAATGATATTCGAGAATAGTTTCATGTCCAGAGGTTATTTTGAATGCAAAGAGAAGGCTTCATGGGTTTGTTCCACAGTAGAGCCATGTTTAATTGTAATGCTGCTTCCCTGCTGTCAATCTGAGATACATACTCTTATCGGTAATGTGTGTCTCTATTGATGTTTCTATAATCAAAGTGGCCTGTGAGACGCAATGTGACTTTGTGGCAAGCTGGGTGTTTAATGTTCTAGTTTAATACAATAAATGTACATATAAATGTACTTATAAAATATATTGGAAAGTCTGTATTTTTCCTGTAGATCTTTTTGTTTTCCAAACTTTTTTTTTCACTTTGACTCCAGTATGAAAAAATGGCTAGAGAAGTATTTTAGCTATCGTACTATAGAGAACATTTTACTGAACAGCAGTGACTTACGACACAACAGGAAACTCATCTAGCATCATTCCAAAGCAGCTTGCATTTTATTAAATAAAAAAAAATGGGAAGCTCTATGGTTTTATTACATGGCATGCCATTATTTGTGTGAACGGTAGAATCTACAAGTGGTCGTCCACTGAGGTTATCAGGAATTTACAATCATAGAAACGATCTCCCGGCTGTCAGAAGTTTTCAATGTTTTGCTGCTGTCTGTTTGATTCATAGAGAGAGTCTGTGAGATACTTTGAAAAGATCTGATCAATTTTAGTCTTTCAAACTTGGTAGTAGTCATTGTTTAAATTTGAAAAAGTAAAATCAATCCCACTGTTTGTGTCACAGCAGCCACACCGGACAGGCAGTCGAACATGCAGCAGTGCGAGTCATCAATCTTCGGTGTTTGGTGTTTTAGAAATGCAAAACACGCCTCAGGCAATACACAGACTGCTCAGATGTTAAAAGAACCCTGTTTCTTTTGAAGAGCATGCTTTCGGGTTTGTATATCAAACGGAAAATCAAGCCACCTAATGGGCACCCTAGAGAGGGCCAAATTGGCAGACCTTCACAAACACCACTGCAAGAAACCTCCATGTGAGAGCTTGTGGGAATTAAATAAATGAAGGGGTATTACCCAAAAGTGTGGTTAGCCAGGGAGCCAACAGTGTGGCTCAGTTCGGTAGAATTCATTTGGTAGGTATGAGAGCATTAAAAGGAAAGCTGCAGTTGGAGCACAAGATACGGTGGCATGCTGGCTTGCTTTTTTCTTGGAAAGGCCTTGGTGATCGATCATAAAATAATGTTACAAATCCTAACTGCTTGCATTTCCATTCACTATGCAGGTCTAACCCTAACCCATAATGAGTATCATGCTTTGCATCCCTTGACTAAAAATGCAACGCTTGTAAAAAAAAAAAAAAAACACTTTCCTGGGACCTCCATTTGCAGTGTCCTTCATAACACTCTAACGTGAAATTCATCTATTAAAGACTAAGACTGAGGCTTCTGTATTCATTGTCCGATGCAGTGCAAAACAGAGACAAATGCCTTAAATGTGTGTATTTGAGATTTAAGAAGTTAGTCTGCCAGTCAGCACACATTTCAGAATCATTTGGAAAGCAATGATGTCTGAATACGCCCCAGGCTCACCACCAGCATCCCTTTTCCCAGAGTGTTAATCCAAACACATCAATCAGTGGCGATCTGCTAGACAGGGATATATATATATATATATATATATATATATATATATATATATATATATATATATATATATATATATATATATATATATTAGTCGGTAACGTCACTGGTATAACATGATTAGGTATAACAGTTTGCTTATATAAAATAGTTCTTTTTTTCCTTTGTAGTGAAGTCCTTGGTATGTCTTGCCTGCAGTGCTCCTGGTTTTGCATTCACTTTTTAACTGACAAAGTATACATTACATTCAGTTGCTTTTGATTTGATAACCTATATCTACACCAAAGTAAACTGTTTGCCAGCCTTTCGGCAATTATAAAAATAAATTCAAAAAATCCATCTGTAATTTTGTACCGTCATAATAATGCAGTGTCTTAGTGACTTTTAATTAGGAACATCTGCAATTCAAAATTTGATATGTGAATCATGTATTAGTGTAGCAGAGAGTGGAGTGCCATATAAACTGAGATAATATTGTGTATGAAAGCAGCTGAAAATAAGTCTAGTATTCATACCTTTAATCCACAAGGAGACTCGTGGGAGATTATATAGTGTTCTCTGTTCCACCTGCTTGACAATCAAAGTGCTTTGAATAAGCCCTTGTATTCCTGCTCAGATGGTAGTTTATATAGAAAGGTATCTGAAATGGGTTTGTTTATTTGCCTGTTCAATGTTAGGTGCTAAAAATACACAAAATCTGAAAAACTGCAGGGAAATGCTGGAGAAAACTGCTGGAGGAAAGCCATACAGTAAAATCACTGTCCTTTCATCTTATAATCACGTAGTAATAGTTATAATAAAGTAGTCGTAGTAGTAGTAATAATAATAATAGTAATAGAGAGCTATAAAATGTGTGAAGAACTGTATTTGGGTGCAGTCTGTGGAAAATGGTAAATCTATGAGACTCTTGCAAGTACAATAAAAGTCCCTTTTTATTTGTAGGTGTTGAACAGCAACTACAAGCCTCAATCTCAATCCAACTCCACCATTATGACAAAGTTAGAGAGGTACTAAATAAGTCACAGTGTTGAGGGATTCCCCCACGGACACTGGCACAGAAACAAAAGCATTTTGGTCTTCAAGAACTCCTAATCTGAGCTCTGTGAGTAAATCCTATTTTATCTCTGAATAGAATTAGAGCTTCTGTTCTACAAAGGGTTTTTTTTATACCCTTTTTCTGTGCTGATGTTTGTAGATGACCAAACATTTGGGGTTTGTTTTTCATACCATCCTGAAAAATGAATGGACCGGTTCTTTCTGGTACTGTCCCAAAGTAACTCTTCTAGAGTTTTGATGTGTCGAGGCATCCTGACAACTACTCAATCAAAGAACAGCCCAAATGTGAAGGGCAGTATACACTACACATCTATTGTAACAAAGCACAGTAAACTGCACCATGAACAGGGGCAAGTGAACACAGAAGAGTAGCCGTCTCCGGTGATCTTTCAGGGGTTGTTTTATCCCAGCCTTGCTGTAGCCTTGCTGTCTGCAGTTGGTAATGATCTTTTAAGGGCTTAATTAGGTGCACATATATGATAGCAAGCATTCAATACAGAATCCGCTAGAGGCTTTAACACTGAGATAAAATAATGTTTACTTTGGTAATTTGGTCATGAGGATCTCTTATTTATGTAATTTGCAAAGACGTTTCCAATAATTTGAAGATTCATTATTCATACCTGTCAGCTGCATCATTTGCAGGTATTTGAGTATCCATTATTTTTATCCATCATTGGGAAGTTTCCAGTGCAGAGCAAGACTGGGGTTCACACATGATGTTATTAAACCCTGGAGACAGTCTGGAATTGTGCGGAACCCAGTGGCTGACATAATCCAACCGTCCTGGTTCATCATTAATAATACAATAGCTGTCACTACAAAACTAAACAAGATCACACACCTGAATGATTCGGCGACCCACTGTGCCCTTTTTATTGCGTATTTGTGACCGCATTTAAATAAGCAAAAAGTCTAGTGTGAAGAATGCAATTATAAGCATACACCATGTGGTTTACAATAACCCCAACTGAACGCTTGTTTGCATTAATATTTCATTGCAGAATGCGAACAAAGATGTTACAAAAACAAAGCAGAGGGAACAAAACAATCAAATGTAAAGTGCAGGTTGTAGTAAACTCTGCAAAACAGCTGAAGGTAAATGCTAAAGAAGAGGCAAAAGAAAAGCCAAAAAGACACGGAAGGGAGCTGAGATTCACTCGTGTGAGGATTGAGCATCTAGTGCCAAAAGCATGCCTACAGCCCGGTGGTGAAGTGTGCTCCCTTAATACCTACGCTGGGTCAGCAGAATGGAATATAAAACTGCCCCTGCATGAAAGGGCGTTTGGAATGAATATTTTATTTCCCAAATTACCACTGAGTGGCAAGCTTTACGAAACCTGAGGCGCTTATAATTAGTCTAGCTGCTGTTGGCTTGTGAAAAGGCTTAGTGTAACAGAAGAAACAGAGGAACGTAGAAATAAACAGTGCAGTGGAGAGGTCACAATGAGACATTGGGAAAGACAGTACTGCAGCAATATTCTTCCAAAGCAGTTCTGAACTATTGGCATTGATATGTGCTCTGATGAAGATTATGAATAAAACCTTTTTTTTAATTGATACATGTGTGGATCTGGATTTTATTAACAGATGATGTCATCCTCTTCCTTTATTATATATATATATATTTCTCTTTGATTAAACATAGCTTTGAAAACCCCTCTCTAATGTTCAAAGAAAGTTTAATGAACGTATTAATAATTCATTAAGAAGGGCTTTAAAAAAACAGATCCTTAACAAAACATTCCCTAAAACAGTCCTTAAAGCATTATGAATCGGACCCACAGATTAAAGCATTATGAATAGGATTTGATTTACGGCTCATATTATTTTAACGGGAGAGATTTACTGAGATGTTTTTCAGGACTGCCCTGTCTCCCCTTCTAGAGGAATTGTATTTAGACAAAATAAATGTAGCCAAGCCAGACACAAAGCCTTGAGGCACAACCTTGTTTTAACATTCCACCCAAAGGACGGTTCAAGACAATCGCATGCAAATTCAGTTAAAAATATATATATATATATATAGCACCGCATTCACTCTCTCAATGGGGGGGGAACAAGCACTCAACAGACCACAGAACATGTAGAATGTCTTTATTATTACTGTACAGAATCACACTCTCATGGGAGTGCAAGGTCGACGCTAGAACAGATCCTTAGTACAGAAAAACAGCTCTAATGATGACTCTTTGTGGGTTTTTTTTCTGTTCTCAAAAGCAAGAGGCCAGACGATGTAAACCCTGCAGAGTCTGAAGAGCAATGCGATGTAGGGATTTAGGGAACATTACACACTCTCTCTGTCTGAGTAATGAATTCAGTGTGAACGGGAAAGTCGTTTATCTCACTCGTGCTTATTTCGTTGTATTTCGTCCATGTAAAATAACACTAAACAATTGGTATTGTAATCAGACCACCATGCACTTACAGCTGTGGCCAAAAGTTTTGCATTACCCTGTAGATTTAACACATGTTGCTTCATGAAGTCGAATGAAAGCTGCTGAATAATGTTACGTTAACATATTGAATTAAATACCGCTTTGCAATTTTCCATATATTTAACAAAAAACAGACAAATTGAAAAATGTGACATTTCTACTACTGTTATGGCTTCTGGTAAACTTTTGCGATATCATTTTGTAGTTTCTTTGATTACATGATAAATAAAATATATAAATTATGTTTATATATTTGTTTTGGGTTTTTTTTGTATTACGTCTCAATCCTAAAATTCTAGGTGATGCTAAACTGTACATGTAGAATTTGGACTTGAGGATCTGTTATTTATGTCATTTGAGTATCCATTATTTATATCCATCATTGGGATGTTTCCAGTGGAGAGCAAGATTGGGCTTCACACATGATGTTATTAAACCCTGGAGACAGTCTGGAACTGTGCGGAACCCTGTGGCTGACATCAGTTTCTAGACCAATGAACACAATAATATTGTATTTACAGTATATATATATATATATATATATATATATATATATATATATATACAGCGTTCCACTGAGTTCTCGTTTTCTATGTATCTATCCAACAAGCCAACAAGATAAACAGGAGGCCAGATGCTACAACAAGAGACAATAATAAGCCAAAGCCTAAAAAACACCCCCAGCTGGCTTATAACTAACATGCAGACATACAAAGCACCAAAATAATTACAGTACACAGCTCAACATGCTTCCAATGAGTTACAGTGCCTTATCGCCTTTATATGTGGGTGGCTGAATTATTCTTCATGATCTACTGATGATGATTCACTGGTAAAAAAAAAAAAAAAAAAAATCCAACTTCAGATTCCACTTTGATGAGTAATGAAGCAAACAAACCTTGCCAGGCTTGCTAAACCACAGCTATCTGATATGCCAGGCCTTTTGTACATAACTACAGAGCCACACACATCTGTCAGCTCATGTGCTTTAGATATGCAGATCCCTTGGAGTAATAAAGCCCTCGTCTTTATACACAGTCGGAAATGCCTCCCCTCTGCACCACTCGAAACACCTTTAGGCATCAGGGTCTTGAGGAAAAGATGCCCAGCAATCTCCACTGTGATTATCTGCAGTTAAAAAAAAACAAAAAAGGATTTGAACTGCCAATTAGTCGAGCAAGACCTATTTAAAC
This sequence comes from Acipenser ruthenus, assembly GCF_902713425.1. Lineage (NCBI taxonomy): Eukaryota > Metazoa > Chordata > Actinopteri > Acipenseriformes > Acipenseridae > Acipenser > Acipenser ruthenus. Next base: position 32,544,317 of record NC_081204.1, on the reverse strand, counting down.
AGGAAATTAATAACATAATACAACAGCAAGGAGGGACGATGATGTCCTTCTAATGAGAATTTGGTTGTCATATTTGTCTTAAATATTATTAAATATCACAGGTGTCACAGAGTTAGTGCGGTAGATATTTTTTTTTTCCTCCTTCTGAAGGATTTAATTAGGCGGCAGAGAAAGAATAAATAACAAGGGCTGGCAGCGGCGTTTCTGCAATAACCACTGTACTGGCTGTTATGTTTTTTCGGTCAACTGCGTGACTAATAGCAGGTATTGTAGTTGTCAGCAGGTTGACAGAAAGGTCATAAGGTGGAAACAAATGCATTAAGTCACTCATGCAAAGGTCACTTGCCTTTATCTGCGAGAGCATCTATAAGTCTGAAAGAGTAACCGGATATCAATCAGGGAGGCCGACTTCACAGTGGCAAGGAAGGAAGACTGGATGTCTGTAGAAGCCTTTTGTGAGTAAGCATTGTTTAGCCAAATAAAGAGTGTGTCGAGTAAATGTCTTTGTTAATTGCCACCAAAGACACTGCAGATAGCAGACTGTTAAGTATACATCTGGTAACAGCCATGAAGTCATTACCATGAATAATAATAATGGACTTCGGTCTCAAGGGGTGCCAGACTCCTGTGAAGCATGTGATGGAAGGCACTGGAGATTGCTCAGACTTATCCCCAGTAATACACAGTCAAGATTCTTAACAACCTCCCGAATCTTGGCCCTGTGTGATATGATCTGTCTGGCCCAGCAGCAGCAGTTTCTTTGCATTCCCTGTGCTTTAACTGTGGTCTTTCTGACACAGGGCTGGATTAATCAAGTGGCTATTATAATAAGGGATTCAGTTCTCATTCTGGGTCGACTTATACGGAAAACAGTCATTTAACTAGACTGTGAAAGCAATGTCTAATATTTAAATTCATATCATTTAAAAAATGTTTGTACTGTATCTCAGTTGGTTCCTTTAAGCGATAACTACAAGGTGCATTGAGTTGAAGAGATAGTCGGTTTATCCAAACAGTACTGTGTCGTGTTATTGCAATGAAAGACATTCAACCTGTCATACAGTGCTTATTAAAATATATGTATCCTTCCTTAAAAAAAAAACTCCTTTATGAGTATTTTATAGAACCTGCATCTTAGTCATTTTGCTGGATCCCTGGTCACTCCAAAGGTTTTAAATACAAAAGGAATATTTGTTTAATGTGAGAGGACAGAATTACAGTTTGTGGGGATTTTCATGCTTTTCTTTGCTAAGAAATGTTGTAGGTTGCATTCTTTGGAAGTAAGGCATTCACGTAATTATGCATCATTACATAATCCCGGATGGTTTTTACGGTCCCTGCATTGCATTCATTTGCATGTCATGTTTAAAAGATGTTGTCTTTTTTTCCCCCGTCTCAGCACTGCTACAGCATTCTACCTCTGCTCGTTTAACTTCACATGCATAATAAAATACTTTGGATTTTTTTTCTGTGTTTTTGCAGGCCACTCTCTACTACGTTCTCTGGCTTTCATGATTTAATGTCTGTGGGTGCGCTTCACCAGAGATGGAGCAGATGGACTGTAAACCCTACCAGCCACTGTCAAAGGTCAGGCACGAAATGGAGCTGGCCTACACAAGTTCCTCAGACGAGAGCGAAGATGGACGAAACATGAGGAAGTCGTACACCTCCAGAGAAACTCTGCCTGACTATGGCCAGGAGCTGAGGCTGAATTACAACAGCCACAGCAGGAAAAGGAAGGCAGTCGGTGAACCCACACAAGGTACCTTCTTCTTTTGTAGCTGCTGAAGTTTGATTTGTTAGTAAATCAAGGAACTCGGGAGCTAAAATCAATATTAGGCAAGGGACCCTGTAAATACCTCATTGGCCCGGGGGCAGTCAATCTTGAGCTGCAAGAGAAGAAGCATCAGAGATTTGGGTCAGAGAGTGGAATTTCATTTTAGCAACAGAGTTTTTGGATTTAAGCAACCCAATTCTGTGTTTTGTAATGATTGTAATCTTATCCAGTTCTTAATGGATCTCTCCTAGCACACCACAGACCACCTTCCATCCTCATGAATCCCACTTTTATTCATATTCTCATCACAGAACAGCCAGTTATAGTCTGTAGGGTTCTGTGCTTGTAAATGTTGTTGCTTACAAGCTATTTATTCATTGAGTATGAGTATCAGGTCCGTGACTCTCCGGTTTAATTTCTTGAACTGTGTAACGTACACAGTATAATATAAACGCAGTGTATAAAACAGCCTTTTGTTTTATCTAACAACATACCATCTTTCAGAGTCCCTTATTTATAATTTTGATTCAATAATGAACGACCTAAAATGAAGTTTGTGTACTGCTCATTGGGGGTGCTCCCAGTACTCAGAGAGAACACACTGGGAAGTTCTGAATGTTAATCTCAAGCATAGGCTTAAAGAGCCGTCCACGTGAGAAGGGGCCTGTGTCAGGACAGCGTCACTGGTAAGGCTGTTTATACCAGGAAGGGAGACTCAGGCACAGACACAAACGTGCGCATTAAATACAAGTACCAGGAATAGGTCCTCTGCACCCCCCTGCAGCTCACTGTTTTTATGAAAGTTCATTTAATTTTGCAATGCAAGACTGAACTTTAGCAGTGAGAAAAGATACAAAAGTCATATAAACAGTTAAACAAGACATAATTGGTGCTCTCTTGACCTCTTGACAGACCCCCTTTAATGCCTGTGCAGTATATAGTTACAGCATTCATATAGTTAACTGTTGTTTGAAATGCAGCTTGCAGCGTTTTGTCTGAATCACTTCCGTCCCCAATACAATTCATCCATACTTCTTTTCCATTTTGTTTTACAGCAGCACATTCACAATTATATTGCTTTCAGAATGTCCGGTGCAGATTGAGGGCAGAATTTATGTTTAATGTTCTGAAAAACAATAAAGAAAAAAAGCCAGTTTATGAACATACCCGCTAGTCAACTGGCCTGATTCAAGATGAAATCCATACAGCTAACTCTGTTTAAAATAACAGCTGTGATCAGCTTCAAGAATGTGGCCTTAGGCGTAACGAACAATCACTGTAATGGTAGCTTGGTGATTTCTTTTTATATATGGTAGTTTGGTGATTTATTTTTATATATACACATTTGCCCTCCAGGCATAACAGCTTGGAAATGCTAGTTTGTTCCCATTAGAATAATATACTGTCTGTAGCATGAGAAATTAGTATCTTTGCAGAATGAATGAAAAGGTACAGTATGATAACACAACATCTATTAATGAAAACCTCTTCAAGAGCGTGGTTTCTAATATATGCAGCAAAAGGACCCCCTCTTGTGTGGACGCTTTCAGAAGATGAATCACAAAGGCATGTGTTTTTTTGTTGTTGTTTGTTTGTTTTTTAAAATATTAGACCTATTCATTTTTTTTAAGGACGAAGCTGCAATGTTCATCTGCATGTTCCACAGGGACCATGCAATTCTGCTTGCTTTTGAGATACTACTGCACATTACAAACGAGTTCCTTCTTTTAACCAGTGGATATAGATTCACCTTCATTTTAGTTAGAGGACAACATAAGTCAATTCATCATTATTTTTTTTTTGTATTATTAATTATTCTGACAAGGTGCTTAATTTCCCTTGCAATGGATTAATTGTAAGAAATTAAAACAATGACAGTTTACTGACTAACTTCAGTTCACTGGTTTTATTTCACTGTAACACACGTATGAACGTTTTTCCTCAATACGGTGCTCCTTCAAGTAATCAATTATCTGTTTGTCTTTCATGCTAGCAGCATTCTACCTTTTTAATGTGGTGCTCAGGAAAGGTCAGGTACAAGGGGAACTCAAATCCATTGGAAATTTGAGTTTAGCACTAGAATAAAACTCAGACCTCGTCTGAGTGCCTTGGCTGTTATGCTCATGGAATACTATTGCAGTTTTTAAAGATATTTAAGTTAGGTCTCATCCTTATGTATGTGTTTATAAATGTTCACCCTTATGTATGTGTTTATAAATGTTTATCCTTATGTATGTATTTATAAATTTAGCTGTTGTCAGCCAAGCAATCACATCTGTCTGACAAGTATTGTGTGGACCCTGTAGAGCCAAAATAGTGCCATTTAAAATATCAGAGCCAAAGGCAAAAGGCTGTGGTTTTTTAAGTGAACACCTGCAGTTTTGCAACTTATTTACATTTCAAGGCCCTGTAATAAGATATAAGTAAAACAAATAGTATTCAGCTACACTTCTTGGTAAAATTCAATAAATACTGTACATGGTCACTACTGCTAATCCCACTATATCTACAGTATGTGCTTTGTAAATGAAAAATAACAGTAAAATAATTACTAAATAAAAAACACTAAATAATGCATTAGTAATCACTTTGTAATATGTAACCAAATCCAGTGCCTGCCAATTCTAATATGGTTAAATACCAGTGATGCTGTTGATATAAGAGTAATCAGTATGAAGCTATTCATTCATCACTGGGTTACCCTTTTAAATTGAGTATTAGCATCAATTATCTTATGCAGCTTTTTTTTTTGAGAATTTCAAAAGCATGCCACAATTTAAACCTTGGAACCATGCTGAGAATGGGTTATTAAACAAATTAATTCAGACAGTGTAACCTGCAAAAACCTCTGAACTGAGTTGGAATACAAATATGTTTGGCTCCAATTCAACTGTCATTACCTGGAGGCTAAACAAAGTTTTACCAATCAAGCTTATCGTTTTCATTTAGTTTTATTTGTGAGCGGAATCAAAGATAGACCTCTGAGACGTCTAAACTTTTTTATTATTATTTCCATTTCACACTGCGCTGGGCATTAATGACACAGCTGGTTTACTGGATTCGGTGTCTGAATATTTTATTTAAATGTGTACATTGGACATTGGAGCTGCTGTCTTTTACTGTGCATATTGCGGGAAGTGGAGTAGGTGTTTGACTTTGTTAGAAGTTCACATTGAAATGCAGACGGTTGTGAGAAGTCAAAAATGAAACACTGTCAGGCATGTCAGGATCCAGTACGAAAGACTGAAAAATCTCTCTGTACCTCTGAATTTGGGGGTCCAGCTGTTTTGGCAACACTCAACACAGGTTGGCAAGCCAGTGCAAAAGTCTGCTCCCCACTGATCGCTGTCTTAAGCAGACAGTGAGGAATGGTAGGGGGCCCCTGGTAATTAAGAGTTTCAGTGGTTCTGGTGTCGACAGCATCTAAAATTGTAGCCCCATGCTTTTCCTGTTCAGAGACAAGCCTTTGCTGAGCATGTCCTACTCTAGCTCTATCATGCTTGAATTGATTAAAACATTGATATTCATGTTTTAATCGCATGAGAGCTTGCAATCATCTGGTTATTCTTAGTAACTTGAAGATAAAACACAAGAAAAAAAAAGGAGAACAAAGAAACAAATCAATCAGGCAGCTGCTGACAGTTTGTAAAGCCCTAGTGATTTCAGCACCATGGACAGGGCAACGTGAAGCACTCTTCAGTCACAGTAGCAGAGAATTCTCAATACATGTAATGTTTTATGCAACAATCCTAAATGTTTCTCTGGAATGAACATGTGTTGAGGCAGTTAAAATCAACAAGCATTACAGCAGATTAGAGGTAAGGAGGTTGAGATGGATATTTGCTCTGATGAACAGTGTTTCCTTTTAGCAAATGTAAATGCATCTGATTTTCATCCAGCTTGCCACTCCTTTTGTGACCTGGTGTATTTGCACTCAATAACTGATGCGACTACAACTTACACTATTTGGTGTGTTCAGCTGGAGTTAACATCCCTTCTGAACCCTTTGCAAATAGGACTGCTAAGTAAATCTATTTGTAAATCAAAAACACACAGGCAAGCAGGTGCAAAGAACCAGTAATGAGTGTGTGATTTACTCTCCAGTCTTGGTGTATAAAATATGATAAACGTGAAGTCCCAATCACAAACACACTCAGCATTCATACAACAGAAGTACAGTACAGGGATATATCAAATGAGGAAATGCATGTGTGCTCAGGAACCACAATTGGGGTTTTACTAATTTGTTTTTTTAACAATTGAGCGATGACAGCAGGTAAATTACAATATCCTTTTTTTATTTCTGAAAAAGCTGAATTCAAGTGAGGAGATTTTAGAAACAACGCTAGGGACGTGCAGTTTGTATTCCTGTGTTTGTGTTTTGGGGGTTGTAGTTTGGTGGTGCATGTACTGTACATGAACTCTAACATCACCTCTCCGAAATTAGCCGCTGCCCTGGCTGTGAAGACATGCTTCAGTGGCTTAGAACCTCCCCTGTGACTAGAGCTTGCACATTCCTGCAGATGGCTAGCTGTCCCCCTTACAGTGGGTGGTAAAGCACCTGCATTAGCTTCTACATTACTCAGGGCCCTTTCCCCACATCCTGCTGTGCTAAACCAAGATCTCTCACTTAGATCCCAGTAAATGCAGACAAAGCAAGGATTCCATCTTCTGAGAGCGTACTGGGCCACCGTGCTGATAATTTGTGTAGGCGCCTATTGACCTGACCACCTAGACTGATACGTTCTCAGAAAACCTTTAAGTGAAAATTCCTCCCAGGATACTTGGCTGCATCAGCGTGTTTCAAGGCTTTCATACGTTTATGATTCATTGGAGTTCACCCCAGCTAGCGAAAATGCTCACATGAGCAGCAGGAACCCTCATGCATTTGAATGCATCGAAGTTTCAGTTGATCAGGGTTTGCATTGCCTGGCACCAGCTGTCAATGAGATGATGAAAAGAGACAGAGGCGGGCAATCAAAGGACTGGGCCGTGGAGGTTTCCTTGTGTGTGTCAGTTTGGAAAGAAACTGAAACTATCTTGAAGTATTTTGCTCTGAACTAGTTTCCCCTGCGGCTTGTAAATGTTTAAGCTTACGATTTATTTATTTTTGTTCACAAAGCCAGAAGATCCTGTTTAAATGTTAACATCTTTGGAGTGTCGAGTGTTTAATGTGTATACAGAATTCCTGCCAAGTCTCTTGATTAGGACCTGTCTAACTGTGTTTGGCATCGCCATGTTTACCTTGGTCCCTTAATTACTGTGGTAGGACGAACATAACTACCCTGTATATAAAGTACGCTAAAGGGTTACTCAGAATCAAAGGAATTGTTTTGAATTTGTAAACTCCTTATCTTTGCAAAAGTAGTTTTATTGATTTGTATCCCTGCAGTTAATGTAAACTTATAAGTATAAATGATGGGGGGGAAAAAGGATAAGGTTATGTCTTTTAATATCTGGTATTGCTTTGTATTACAGTGTAATTGTTTTCAAAGGTCTCAGTTTGGGCTTTTTGTATAGTGAGAGATACATAAGATTGCAAAACGGACGACATTATGCTTTGGCCCACACGACTGCAAGCAGGCTCAAAGGAAAAAAAAAATACAAAAGCATTAAACTGAGTAGGGTGTAATGTTTTTTAATAACTTGTAAAAGGTCTTTTTCACAAAGCTTTTTTATGCTTTGGGGGAACAAAAAAAAACACAGAATTGTAATCCCTGTAGATCAAGCATGCTCTTACCAAAGTATTTTATACATATATGCCTTGTAATCCCACCCACCCTCCCACCCCAAGGCAAATGAACTGCATCATGTAACTTTACATTCCACAGTTAGCTGGCCTTGTTTAGTGCCCTGAAGAACTGAAAGGAGTTTAACAGCCATAAACCTTAAAAGCATGAAAGCATCACCGATCAAACATAAATCGACCCATTTAGATCAGATTGTAGCTTAGATCTTAGAACAGATTGTATGCCTGTGCGCTTTTGTTTTCTTTTATTTCTTTTTTTTGTGTTATTCCAGCTGTTCTGCTCCATACCTGTTTGTAAACACCCCAATTGAGTGCCTGATAGAACCCTAGAATTAGGGGAAGGAAAACCAAAAGATGACAAATGGATCTTTATCTGTACGAAGGCAGCAGGACCGATACATGCCAGATGGAGAGTGGGTGGCAATACAGAGAATAACTCTTCACATTTTTTTTGTCATCTACTTGGTTAAACAAAGACAGCCTCGACCGCTATGCTTGCACTCCCCCAGTGGCAAAGCCAAGATTGATATCTATAAGCAGAAGACTTTTTTCTTTCACAGACTGCTGGGATTCATTACTCCTCCTTAGTTGTGCCAACTGTTAGGGAGAGCTCATTATTGCAGCGGCAGCTTTCGATGCAATCTGCAGAAGTGATATATTTACAAACGGGATGTAAGAATAGAAGCATAGACAAAGACAATTGAACCACCTGTTGACCCTGAAATATAGTATCTGGCAGCAAATTTGTCTCCCACCTCCATATCAAATGATAAATGATTCATACCAGCGTAATCTTTGCTATTCTGAAAAATCTGAAATGTGTTAATGCAATCTGTAGATTGGATGCATGCATCTTGTTTCTGGAAAAGTAAACTCCGGACACCCACAGAAATGATCCATCAAGAAGTTCCTCTTAGCATGTTGAGCATTTGGATTCCTCAAGGCTCCAGTATATCACATACGTAAACTATGCACAATCATCAAATGGGATTGTGAATAAAGAGAATTACAAATTGACAATCTGTATTTATTAACATCAAATCTTACTTGTAAAGTATCCAGCTGGTCTCTGTATTGAACACTTAATTGATGGGTAAAGAGTTCTATATCAAAGCATGCATATTCTGGGGAAATATAGACAGCTGTTGTGAGGCAGCAGCCAATTATGTGTCTGCCCTTTAATCTCCAGTTGCATAGTGCACTGTGACATCATCTGGGTCTATGCCCCCAATAAAGCCCATGGAGTGCATCATGCTATAGCCATCGTATCTGTACTGTCATCTACTCCCATTGGTGCAGTACCTATGCTGTATACAACTGATGCGTTACAAATCTTACCTCCATTTCCAGCAGCCCAGAGGACAATCCTTAGACACTGATGCAATGGAGATAATAAAATCCAAGATGGAATGGGCTGCTGCTAGACGTCCAGGGCTGACTACAGAAGCAATTTGGGATGATTTTATCCATTATAGTCTTTTAAAAGTAAACGCTGCTTTCCATGTAATGCTTCTACATAAGCTGTGTGTTTGAAGGCTTGTTCTGTGGCAGTACCAAGTTACAACACTTGCAAATCACTGAATAGCATCCATCTACCCAGCTACAGTAAGCTTCATTTCGTCCATGCAATCTGAAAGCCAAAATATTATAACCAATTGTAAAATATTATAAAATACAGAGTTGTCTTTCTATCAATTACTCTTCATCTTCAAAAAGTTATTAAAGATCTATATCTATCTATCTGTCCTGTATATGTCACTTCTGAGCAGATGACTGGTGCAATACTGTTACTTGCATGACTGCATGTGTTGCTGATATTTATAGCATGTAGGAACAACTTGCTTTTGTATTACACTCTTCAGTTTGCACGTACAGTATTCAATCGAATGTTTAGCTACACCATGATGTACATTCATATTATTGATAGATCTGAAAGCTATCGTTTAGCATCTGTAATGCAATTGTTATATTTGTATGTACAATGAAGAGGATTTCTCATGTCATGTAATTTCAGGAGGATGTAAATTGTGTGCGGTTTGAATTCCCTGTGGAATAGAGGTGTATACATGTTTCTCTGCTGCCCTGAGCGTGTGACACAGTGTTTAACAAGTGCTAGAAAGCCGCTGTCATATAGCATTAGTGTGACTAGAAGCCAGAGAATGAAATCCCTTTATATGACCTTTTGTAGAAACATTATGTATGAAGGGGCTGCTTAGGAAGCTTAAATAATATATTCAGTCATGTTTTTAAATGCAGAAAGGAAATGCCAAAGTGGCTCTTTTTGTCAACACTTGCCCTTATTTATCTGAGTGTAAACAATTGATTCTAGCATTTAAAAAAAAACAAATTAATAGTAGGGTACACTAGCATAGTTATCGGACCATCATTCTAACTTAGCTGATCTTATTTCCTTCATTAATAATTGTACTTCTGGTGCAATGGAGAAACAGTAGATAGCACAAGCTGTATCTTATGAGTAAGTGTGTTATGGATACTGGAACAGCCCAGTGTATACTGCATTCATCACAGTTTATTACTAGAGAGGGAATCAGAGCAGCATGTTTCAGTAAGGCTTCCAAGTCTAAACAGTAGCAGAGCTATCCAATCAGATGTTTTAGGCTCATGAAAGCTGAGGGACAGTGTTGTGTACTACAGTCAGGCACAGCGCACATGGGTGCCATGAAAGCTTTCTCTTAGAGCTCTGCAGCTTTAAATATGCTGTTGATGACTTTACCATAATAATACTAAATAACAAAAACTAGGATAACTTGTGCAGTTAATTAATGCATAGACATCCAAACATCCTCTTAACTTTATCAGAGTTGCTTTTTTAATTGGTATTTTTTTTCAAGTATAGCGGTGCCATAATTAAAACTCACCCCCAAAGGTTGTTTGGGATCATCAAACTCATTTAACTTCTGAACTAATGGTGAGAGGCTGGGTAATTAAGTCGCTGAGCCACTTAGCCCCCTGCAAGCGTCTTTTAATTACCTACTCCTCTCCTGTTGTATGTTCAATCGAAGGATAGTGACGCAATGGTATTGTCACTTCTCGTACAAGGGTGGTCCAGTATTTCTGTGCCCTGGTCGAGGGTACACTTGCCTGTCAAGCTAATGTTACCAAACTTTGTATCATCTCAGATATTGTTAAATGCTGCAACCTTACCACCCCTCTATAGAAGGAACTAGCTGTGTTGCTCAGTTTTCAAAATCAATGCTTGCTTCATCAATCAACGCAAAAATAGGAGGAGTGGCAAACACCACTGCAGCAGCTAAGGTCATTTTAAAATGATCTAGACAGCATTCAGAACTGGGCAGACACATGGCAAATTACATTTAATATAGAAAAGTGTAAGGTACATCACGCAGGCAATAAAAATGTCCATTATAAATACCATATGAGAGACACTGAAATTGAAGAAGGAATCTATGAAAAAGATCTAGGAGTTTATGTTGACTCAGAAATGTCTTCATCTAGACAATGTGGGGAAGCTATAAAAAAGGCCAACAAAATGCTCAGATATATAGTAAAAAGTGTTGAATTTAAATCAAGGGAAGTAATGTTAAAACGTTATAATGCATTAGTAAGACCGCACCTTGAATATTGTATTCAGTTCTGGTCACCTCGCTACAAAAAGGATATTGCTGCTCTAGAAAGAGTGCAAAGAAGAGTGACCAGAAAATATCCTGGTTTAAAAGGCATACCATATGCAGACAGGCTAAAAGAATTGAATCTATTCAGTCTTGAACAAAGTTCAAAATTCTAAAAGGTATTGACAATGTCGACTCAGGGGACTTTTTCAACCTGAAAAAAGAAGCAAGGACGGGTCACAAATGGAGATTAGATAAAGGGGTATTCAAAACAGAAAATAGGAAGCACTTTTTTTACACAGAGAATTGTGGGAGCCTGGAACCACTCCCCAGTAATGTTGTTGAGGCTGACACCCTCAATAAGCTAATAACAACCAAGCGAGCAAGATGGGCCAAATGACCTTCCTCTCATTTGTAACCTTTCTTTATGTTCTAATCATGACTTGATTTCAAGAATCAGGCTTGAAGGACATGGAAAATAACTCTTATGGATCTGCAACGTATGGATCTGCAACACGGGCAAAACAATTACAAGACTACACGATGCCTTACTTGCTGAAACTTTTAACAAAGAGCAGTAACACGGTCATCTCTTTACATGTCATCTCTTTACATGTCTTGTTCTCTTTTGAAAATTCTGCCCGGCAGTGCTCTTTGACCTATGGTTCTTAGTAGCTGTTTGATCTCAAAGCTTTGTCAAGGAGCATCAACACCATGGCTATGATAACTCGTTATACAGCCTCATCACTCTCTGTGTAAAGAAGCGCCTCCTACCCTTTGTACTAAGTCTGTCTCCATTTTCCAACTGCGTCCTTTCTGTGCTATGCTTAAAGTATTGGCTAGGATTAACTTTGTTTCAGCCTCTTTTTAAAATGTTAAAGACTTCAGTCAGATACAGTCCTACGAGAGTAGAGACTATGGACTAAATTCTCAAAGCTCTTTACTCCAAATAGTTAGCAGGTTTTTAAAAAGAAAAAAGGAGAAACACACCCAATAAAGTTACCAAACCAGATTTAAGCAACTAAGACTTTTATCACAGAAAACTGAGCGCAGTCTTAATTGTTTCATAATCATTTTAAAACTGTAATGGTGTTTTTTTTTGTTTGTTTTTTTTTTTTAAGATAAAAATGATGCTAATAATGATTTGGAGTAAAGAGATTCTAGCCCTGTGTATTTTAGTGACAAAATTCAAACCCAGAAGTGAAAAGCTTTTATTTTATTTTTTCATTTTGTTTTCCCCAGAAATGGAGTTCTGCGAGCCGCCTGCCCTGATACGCCCTGGCTATCAGTCAGAGCTGCGTGCCGCACCCCAGCTCCCCTACACTATGGGGATGGGCTCGGACGTGGACACGGAGACGGAGGGGGGGCCCTCGCCAGACCACGCCTTGCGGCTCTGGATGAGAGAGATCAAGTCCGAGCACAGCTCCTGCCTGTCCAGCCGGGCCAACTCCGTGCTGTCCCTGACCGACACCGAGCAGGAGAGGAAGTCAGACGGGGAGAACGGTGAGAGCATTCCCAGTGCGGCTCCTGCCTGCTGGAAACGCCATCCGATAAGAGAGTCAATGTCTGGCATCTCAGAAACTGTAAAACTAGAGTGCAAGAGATTTTAAGTAATTGGGAAATAAAATTGGGAGCAAAAAGGGTAATAGACATGTTGAATGTTTTATCTGGGAGGGCAATTGGAGGAACAAAGGTTGTTCAATATATAATCTTGTTGGGTCAAAAAGCTTTTCAATAACAGAGAAATATAATTGTCTTTTAGTTTGGGACTTAGCAAACAGGGTCAAAAAGTGATCGGTGTAGCAGTCTTTCCTTTAAACACATGATCATTCTATTCATTACGCACAATTAAAAGCAGGCAGGTTGTGAATCCACACAACAGCAGTACAGTCTGCTGATGTTTTAACCCCTTAGAGAGTTATAGATACTTTGATTTACAGCCCTGCTGGTCAATGAATACAGTCTATGGGGAGAGATGGGGATGGTGTGAATAGCAGGTTTAGCTAAAGACAGTGCCTGCTAGTGTCTGCTAATCAGCAATGGGACTGAATCAGCTTCTTCTACATCTGGATGTGAACCCTGAGCGCTAGCCAGCTGTGGATTAAGCATTCACTCTGGCACAGCAAACACAGTGTAATATAAATCTGGTTCAGTCTGTGTGCATTTATCCAAAATCCAGTGAACCCTCTGTACTGCTGGTGAAAGTTAGTTTAAAATATGTGCCCTGTAATGAAACTGACAGAAACCATGCCCCCCCACATCATACATAATACGAAGGAAGAGATTCTGTGTTGAAAACAGCACTTATCTGTCTCCGAAAAGTTAGATTTTCCTGTGAAAGATATTCAGTCTTTGTCAACAACTCTAAATGCAGTCTTCCATGCACTAAGCACAATGTTCCTCCCTGGAATGATTATAAATGTTTCTGTGTCTCTATAAATCTCTGTGTCTTTCTCTTTCTCTCTGTCTCCACACATACACACACACACACAAGCTCACACACATAAAGTGGATGTGGATTTATTATTGATGCAGTATTCTTTTTCATCAGCACAGCAAAGTCTTGACTCCTTAATACAATCCAGCTGTCATGAAAGTAAACACTGTTGCAGACATGTCAGAACAATCAAACACAGGACAACTGTGGAAATGGAATTATGAATCTGAAGTCCCTTTTGTGTTGTTGTTTGTCATAAAAGGGCTTTTATGAACTCCTTAAAAGTCGAAGGCTTCAAAAAGAAATACCCAGCGTGCTTTTGTTAAGTGTTCGGGCTGGTGACTCAGTGAGGTGAGTGCGCCTGCGTTCATTTTCCCATTCAATGTTCAATCATATCACCAGGTTAGTGATTGTAATGCAAACTGAAGCAATCAGAGCTTGTGTATTCCTGTGCTGGGATGGTAGTGTAAGACTCAATGTGCTTATGTTTGTGACAGGCAATTAAAAATAGTGTGGAGCAAAGGGAGGTTCATCTCGAGTTTACCTTGGATCTTAACAGAAGCGCAGGAACTCCCCCCCCCCCCCCCCCCCCCCTTCTATCACTCAGCGACTTTTAGTTGAGCCTTCTTGGGGTAATAGAAAGAGACATCATGCACTACAAACACACAGCATCCATTGAGATACTGTATATAATGTAATTATCTAATCTTACTAGCATACAAAATGTAAAATATAAAACAGGGCAATAGATTTACAATATGTTTTTTTTGTGGCAATATTTATTAGAAATAACACCCCTACTTTTTGATTTAGAATATGTGACAAGGCTCCAACTGTCTGTGTCCATCCAATATACGGACAGCTGGAACCTTGCTCGACCAATCACATTGGTTGTTTCACATTCCATTGCCAGGCATGGATTATATATATATATATATATATATATATATATATAAAGATCCACTATTAAAGTTGACCTGCCTCACTATCACATTAATCAATAGCCTCTTTGAACTGAGAAATGCTTATAGGCTGACTGGATTATCGATTACAGACTAACTTGGTCACACCTGAGTGTATTCACACACACGCACGTGTAGCTGTCATTATGCAGACCTTGCATGGACTCTCATTAGGTGCAGATGCACTGTTCTGAACTTCACATGGTCATCGATCACCACCAGGGTGAACGATGAGGCTCAGCTTAATTATGATCAAAAGATTTCTCTTACACCATTACGGCTGGTTCCATTTTAAACCTTATTTTGTTCAAGGCCAGTAGATAGAAAAACAGACTACCCAAACCTAACCCTAACTTAACCATTTATTTTGTAAGAAAACTTAACAGTCTCAAAATCCTGCTAGAGATATATATATATATATATATATATATATATATATATATATATATATATATATATAACATTCCGGAAGACATAAATCACATTTTCATTATTACAACCCTTCTAAAAGTGTGGGATGTTAAATAAAAATGACAAATTCTTTGTCATAATACTTGAGGCTTGATGCTGGGGGCCTGTAATGTAGAGACATTTTATTTCAGTTCTGATATACAGTACTTTCTGCTCCTAACTACTGTCCTCTATTTCTGATTACAGCTGTATTTCAATAATATCCGTTAGCACTGACAGTTATTGCACAAACTGTAATAAATCAGTGTTAACAAAGAAATGACAGGATGAGTGTCAGGAGTTTCATGCATTCTTCTATGTATATGCCATCTGATATACATATCTCATATGGTCAAAATCAAGTTAAGTTATTACAAAGCAAAGCAGCATGACAAAAGCCAGAGCCTCCACTTAACATAATAATAATAATAATAATAATAATAATAATAATAATAATAATAATAATAATAATATATATTTTTTTACTGAAACTGTTATTTTCATTCAAATGACCTTCTGCTGCCCCAGCCTCGATGAACAAACAGTGTCATTCCTTTGGGGGCCCAGGCATATAATTCTCCTGGAAGCAAAATGATCTGTTTTTGTCACAGAACAATCAGGATGTATGCTTTAGGGCAAGTGCTGGCCGAAATCGGAAAAAATAACCACACACAAATGCTGCAATTCGATACTCAAAATAGCAGACAATAATTTACAGAATGACATAGAGGTGCCTATGGTGGTTTTGGAAAAAATAAATAAATAAATAAATAGCCGCTGCATTTTAAGGAGAAAAATATCATTGAAATTTATAACACTGTGCACTGACACACATACAAAATGGAGCAGCGTTCCAAATTCTAAGTGCTTTATAACCCTGTGTGACCCGGACTGACATTACTTAAAGTGGCCATTCTCTGAAACCAGCGTGGGTGGCTAAGTGAAGCATCAGCGTTATGAATTGTGCCTCTACTGTAATTAGCAGTGGGAGTCGTGATTAATTGGAATGGTGAATAAAAATGTGATCGGTCTTCTGCCATTCTCCAGTCTTTTAAATTCTGTGTTATACTGTACATTCCTCACGTCAGATTTTTGAAAACTAAATACATGCCTCTAATAGCAGTGAGACTCCAATCATGTTGCAGTGCCCAGTCAGAGTGGATTCAGGGTGCTCTCTTTCAGGCTGGGAAGCTCAAAGCGAGCAGCAGCAGGTGGCTTTAAGGGTTCTTTACCGTCCAAATCGAATGGTTAAGCATAATGAATTGAAGTCATGTCAAAATACCAATTACAGATATAACTTCTCCTTTTAATAAAGTGGATGAGCTTCTTTTTTTATGCTGGTTTTGTTATTAGTAATGTTTTATTCATGAGCCCCAGTCCGTGCTTCAGAGGCGGAGGTTGTTTTGAAAGTTTTTATTTGCTGGGTGGGAGGGGTCATTCAAACACTTCTGTTCCGTTTGATCTTCTCCCATCCAGACAGCCCATATTATTATTATTATTATTATTATTATTATTATTATTCATTTATTTGGCATACATCTTTATCCAAGGCAACTTATGTGTGTTACAGGGCAATACAGGGTTACAGTGCAAGATTAATATTTAAATACAGTTTACAGTAAGTGCAAATAATACTACTAAAATACAATATGAAATAGGATGCAACAAGTTAGTATTACAAGAAGTTATATCTACAATGACATATTAGCAGTGCAATAGTGCAAGGATAGCGCATCAGCTGCGGATCCAGTAACATGGTGCGTAGGTCAGGCGAGTCCAGTGTATAGCAGGAGGGGTGGATCAAGAGATCTACAAGTGCGCTGTTTTTTTTTTTTATAGTGTTCCAGCGGAACAAAGACCGCACTTTATAAAATACAAGCAGGGGGTCTGCTTGCCGCAGTGAAGGACCATGCTTCTTTTATATATCTTTTTGCTCTGAAAGATGAATTGCATTGCAAAGGCCTCTGAATCTTACCAGAAAGCACTATGAGATCAGGGGGATGAAAAGGATTACATTTTAAAATATTGACTTTGATAGATGTGCCGTGGCAGATCAGTAGATTATAGGCTTGTCTCCGGAGGCTTTGTCTGAAATTAGACTGGAGACCTATACGTGTTTTCTGTGAAGAAGATGCACCCCAGGTTGCTAATGTGGTTTTGAAATAAGCAATAACACTGAACTGGGTGTGCTGCCCTTGTGCTGTGTACTACGCCTCTCAACACATATGAGAAGTATGGGCGTAATCCACAGGGACAGCTCAGAGGGTGTTGCTGCTCTTAAACATGTCTATGAGGTAACAAGATCTAATCAGGGAATTATCTTACCTATCTCCTGGCCAATCAGAGCACCTGGTATTCTACAAGTCAAATATATGTGTTCAAAGGGGTGGTCAGAATGACTTAACCTGCTAGTGTACAGTTAATGATTCTACCCAAGCTCTTACCATGAGGACAGACAGTCTCCTAATGTGCCGTGCTGCCTCCTGGAGTAGAATAGCTGCAATCATATCAGATCAGGAAGTAAACCATGCTTTGATGTGTTTGTTGTGTTGTTGTGCACTTCAGTCCATTTTAGGGGCACTGTGGTTACAGTGTAACCCTGGTGTTGATACGGAAAAGTGGCTGGCTATTCCACCCTAAAACCTCAAAGTGTTTGAGCAAGTGCATGTCCTCGTGTTTCTATCTGCACAGAAGCACGGCAGCTCCAGATTGAATAAGCATAAGTAAAACAGAATAAAAGGCTCATTGCAAATCAATACCATATTGGTTGTAAAGTAGCAAATAGTGACAGATTATCCTCGGCAGAGTTGCATGGGTTTAATCTAAATGTCGTTTTTCTTTACAATATGAGAGCTCAGAGAGTAATTTACTTTCAAGGCATAAACCTGATGAAAAGAGCCCTTGTTTACCGGCCTTTGTGAGGCTATTTCTTTTAGCTCAGAAAAAAAACAATTTAATCTAGTGTCGGTGAAAAGCAGTCAAATGAATTCTGATTCAAATGAAGTCTTCTGTCGTTGTATCCTGAATATGTTTTATTTTCCTTTATGTTCTGTTATTATTTAATTATTTAGCAGATGCTTTTATCCAAAGTGACTTACAGAAATGATAAAAGTATATAAGTTGCATATATTAAAGTATGTACTACAGTTATTGGTAGTCATAGTCGTAGTAGAATTACTTAATTCATATTTGCATGTAAAGGAAATACAATTCTGATACAGCATCATGTTTTTCATTTTGAAGAATTGTAAACAAGATAGAACACACCTCGATATCTCAGCCTTCATTGTGTCAGAAGTGCCGTGCTGTTAGAAACTGAGTTTTAGGTGGTGTCAAGACAATTTAAAAAATGAAATTCAACAGACAGCAAAGAAGGAGGTGGCTCTTTAATGGCATGCCTTGGGCTTTTTGACTGATGTAAACGGACAGGCGAGCACAGGTGTGATGTATTGTAGTAGTGAGCACAGTTTACATGATGCTGTCAGCTTGTCACAGGTTTTACTTTTGAAAACTCAAATCTCATATAGAGCCAAATTCTGTGCTTCAGCGAGCAGGCACCATGTGGCTTCGAAGTTTACCGCTTTTGAAGACTTGAATGGATTTGAAGACTGAGGGTGTCGTAAGCGTGGGATGATTTTGTTCGCTTAGTGTAATGAGTTGTAAATGTATGTTGTAAAATTCCCCTAAAATTCACTTTGGAAGCACAAATTCTTTTCTTTCATATTTCTATTGTAAATTGTTTTAAACTGTACGAGTTATTATGTACAGTGGCCAGGTGCATTGTGGGAACCGTAGGGAGTAATACCGAAGTGAAATGTATTTTTTTATTCTCTATGAAAATTGCTGCTTGCATGGAGTAAGAGAACACAGGGAAAGACACCAAAAAGTAGTTAAAACCTGAATGCTGAGAACAGGCCTTGCGTCGCTCATCAAAAGAACAAAACAAACACAACGCAGAGGTAGTGCACACAGGCAGAGTTACATTATCTCCAGTAATGCTTTGGACACCTTGCTCATGGTACTGCATGATTCTTAAGCTAAAAACTGGTCATTATAATTCTTACTCTACCAAGAGCCTTAAGAAAGCACAAGCAGGGCCTGCAGGCCCCCTGGAATGATCACTGGTTAGCAGCACCAGAGGGCCCTCAGAGGCACCACGTGTTTAGATCTTTATCACCCATGCAGCTCAGTGATAAATGGCCTATTCCAGCGTCTCTCCAGCTGAGTGACGAGATGACACTGAATATCACAACCAGGCCACCAATCCTGCAGCATGTTGCCAGCCAGTTTAACACAAAGAGAAGCTACCCGCTCTCAGGGAGAGGAGGCTCTTCACTCACTGAAGATTATATTGAAGATGGACCGATATTATTGTGACAGCCCTGTTGAAATCTATCGGCAGAGTACCTGTAGTTGCTTGTCCTTTTTTGTAATGGTTCCTTTATGATATTGGTTTGGCTTCACCTTTATTAAGACATCTAGTAAGAATAAATATATGTCGGGGATCATTGTAACAACATTTTGCACATTTAATGTTATGCATTTTGTTTGAGCATATGTCTGTCTGTCTGTGTGTGTCTACAATGCATACCATCCTATCTGTTTCAGGTTAGTTGGTAATACAAAAAAACACATTCACAGTAAATTAAAAACACTGCATTTCACCAGTGCCTTTTTTGTGAACATTTTCTACACTCATGTGGAGCTGTGCAGCTACTCTAATTCATTAGGAACAGTACATTCAGGTAAAGGAAGGAGGGTGCACTGTATTGGTTTAGTGTGTCAGTTATAAATGACATTTTCAGAAGGACTCTCTGAGCTTTATCACTGTTCAATACGGTTATCATTTTCTGCTGAAATTGCCAGTGAACTAATGCAGTACAGAGGACAGGCCATTTTCTCAGCTCCAAAGAGTGCCAAGCAACTCCAGGCTTTGAATTTTTCAAAGGCAGGAGTGCCACGGAATTACTATTCTATCCATTAACACTGGGCAGAACTCAGAGGAGCTATCAGCCATCAGTCAATCTTGGTGCTGACTTAAAAACAAGAATCCTTTGTGATAAATGATTCACTCTCCTCTGGCTTGAGCTGGAGGGTAGGTTCCCATTGTGTTATTACTAGACACCCTGATTTTAAAACACTCTGCAGTAAAATTCTTCCCTCAGATCCGAGTGGCAAGTTTTTTTGGAACTCTTAATTAATCTTCCAGCTCTTTCATTTCATAGTTGTTTTTTTTCACTTGTAAAATGGCTTTTGTCGGACTGGGATAGCAACCAGCTATTAAATGACTGGGATTGTAACAAAGGACAAGATGACCAGAGACAGGGAGTTCCTTTCCTGAAAAGATAAAGGAACTACAGTGGGAAGCCTCTATATTACCTCCTATCAGAGAACTGGCCCCATGCCAGAGATGCTAACACTTGCTTTAAAGATTTATGTAACTTTTTCAAATCCAGCCCTTCGTACTCATTTGTGAAAAGGTCCTGCATTATCAGTTTCTTATAAACAATCTCAATGAAGTGATGCCTGGTACAATTTTAAAGGTGTGCTCATTTCCCAATGCAGAGCTAATGTATCACGTCACCAATGTGTCACTCCACAGCTCTCGCTTAACATCCCATTCTAATGAATTAAATGTGATGATGTGACAAAGTTTCTATGAAAACATGTTGTAAGATGTATTGTCATTATTAGTAATAGTAGTATAAGTACAACAGTGACAGATCTTCATTTAAAATGTATAACTGGGAGATATTATTATTTGTTCTCATATTCTGAGTGGGATTGCTAAGAAAGAAAACGAGCTCAAGATAACCGGAGAGCTGCAGAGGTTCAGTACGATCCTTCTATTCATTTTTAATATTTCAAGGGAGCGCACATAGCATCTGATAAATCCATATCTTTGACTTCATTTACTGACTTCAATCTAAAGTGTCGACATTGGGCTTGAGAATCTCTGAGCATCAGTGAAGGTGTCTTTGAGAGTGGATGGAGCTGAAAAAGGAGGGTGTGAGTGTGCGTGTGTGTGTGTGTGTGTGTGTGTGCGCGTGCGTGTGTGTGTGTGTGTGGAGTGGGTGGTTATTAGTCCACATTAACCATGAGGGTCACCCTCAGTGAAGCAGCAGACTGATTATTTAAACGTGATGCACTGGTGGTTCAAGGTGGGAATGGATGGAGTTACATCCATGCAGCTGCATTGCTTCCAGCTCAGCCAAGTCCCCTCGTTTGACCAGGTCTTTTTAATGGGAATGCAATGCAAGGTAAACCGGTTCTGTGTCTGCACCACAATGCAATAACGGTACCATCTCTGTTGTTATAGCTTGTAATCCTGTGGTTCTTCTGCGATTCCTGAGGATGTGCATTGCTATCATAATAATGTCGAGATTACATTTTTATTTTTGCTTTTTTTTTAAGGTGAAACAGTAGCGGCTCACTGAGATATAGGCTCCTCAGCCTCTTTGGACATAAAATAATAAAATGTAGGGATATCTCACCTCCAATTTGTTTACCTTTCATTGTAATGGGATTTATACTTTGTATATGTATATTAATGCATAGCACAAACCCTTATAAATGAGTCTGTGGCAGGTTAGGTGTACATATACATTTGGATTCTATCTGTAAAATATTTTTTATAATCACTTTACTTGTTGCAAAGCTACAGAACATAAGAATGGAATGTTGGTAACACTCTTTCAGCCTCTCACACATGTTTTTGTGCCCTTAAGCGGTTCTGAGGCATTTTATAGGATATGTGTTTTCAAGGAAAG
Organism: Acipenser ruthenus; assembly: GCF_902713425.1. Taxonomy (NCBI): domain Eukaryota; kingdom Metazoa; phylum Chordata; class Actinopteri; order Acipenseriformes; family Acipenseridae; genus Acipenser; species Acipenser ruthenus. The sequence goes on along the minus strand of NC_081204.1, from coordinate 32,522,582 downwards.
GAAAATGTTTGTTGTTGCAGAAGAAACTCAGGGTTTGATAACAGCGGGTAAAGGAATAAATAGAAAAAAGCTATTCAAAAACACAAGAATAAGAGGACCACTGAAAGCAGGTACTGTGTGAGGTTATCAAAACATTGATTTAGTTCTAAAAAGGCAACATTTGTAAGAAACTACGACAAACATAAAGATACATGTTTAATACAATGTGATACTTCTTTCTACTTAATAATGGTTACAGATATAATTTAAAATAGATATATGCATAGTTATGCTAATGCTTCAAGATATCATTTATTGGATTAAGGCCTTTATTTTTCACTATGGCAGCAATGAAAACTGCCAGATTGCGGTACTGCACGGTCCTTGTAGATGGACAGAGAATCACTGCTGGGATCCATTACTTGGGGAGCTGTCCTGTTTCTTAATTGGTGGAGCTTATTCCATGCTTTTTTGGAAAGTTTGCAAACAGTTTAATTATGTGTAGAAGTCACATCAATAGTCTGTCTGTGCCTTGCTGTACTTGACGGACACCTTTCTTGTTCCTGCTTGTATTCACTTTCTATTATGTAGCAAATGGAGAGCATGTTGCCTTCTAACAAGATACTGTCTGTGTCATCTGCTTCTCAAAGTTGCCAGCTCTGATTTAATTCAGCTTGAACTGAAAAATAAATAGTTTTAGTATAAATTACAGTGACTTTCCTGTGATCTATCAGAAGGAAAATTTACATCAACGTTAAACAGAGGAGAGGAATCAACCCCTGCTTTGTTCCCCGTAGATTAAAGGCGACAGTATTGAAGTGACAACAACTCCTGGCACCTGGGCTTTGCTGAATGCTGTTAACGTTAAAGGCAGCTTGGATGAATGTTTCTGCTGCACCTCATCTTTTTTCTCTTGTTGTTGTAGGATATCTGAGCTGCTGTTTCCTTTTCATGACTGTAGCCCTGGTGAGATGAGCAGCTGATGAACTAGACTTGTACTGCATAGCAAATAAAGCTTTCTATCAAAGACATGATCCTGAAAAGGGGAAATAGCAAGCAAACACATAGATACCTTTTGTACAAAGCATTGGCATTCTCTCCAAAACACACTCGCTTCCAACATGTACCAAAACGTGTTGAAGGGTAGCACATACATGGAGGTGTAACAAGGGGAGGCTTGGCATTAACCAGCGATCATGCAAGTGAGCATTTTAACCACTGCACTAATGAGCCAGGCTTTCTTGCTAGAGCAGTTATAGACCTTTTAACCTAGTCTCACCTGCAAGTGTCAGTGCCTGCAACAGCAATGCACCTGAGTCAAGACAGTAATGAAGAGAGCAGACAATACTAGAGAGCACAGACACAGTACGCCACGAGCCTTGGTCTCTCTGCTTTTTTTGTATTGTATATATTTGCTGATAGCAATATGAATTAATAGACCCATACCTTTTTTCCCATACAGTGAAATAGTTTTTACAAGGTATAAAGCTAATTTCCATCCCCTGTTCAATGTAATATTTAACCTTGCGATATTAGGAATACGCCTTTCCTCTAAGCAGCAGGATTGAGCTGCTGTGGCTGGCACAGAATCAAGGCTTCCTCTCTAAATTCGCGGAAAGCAAACGTGGAGCCGTTAGGCATTGTCATATCAGCAGCTGCAGGGTTACAGGTAGTCTTCAGGATGTGTCTGCACTGTGAGATATTCAATGGAAAAATGAGCCAGCCCTGTCATTTTCTCATGCTATTCCCCTACCTTATATTCTTATATGGAAATCGTCTGCCAGTGGTATCCGGTAAGTCGATGTGCGTAGCCCTATGCAAACACTGGCCAGTTGTCTTTTGTTTTAATTCAGTACAGCGCACACCCTAACTCCCCTGGCAACTGCTTGTTTGTTGGCTCATTGACATGTGTTACAGCTGCTGTCCCATCAACGTCCCGCTGACGAGGTGTGAAGGGCTGACACTGCAGTGAATAAGGGGATGAGTAAATGTGGGATTAAGTTGTAATAACACGTAGCCCTTGTCTGATTTCGACTCCTAGCCAGCAGGACAGCACACCGGATTTCTTGAAACCAGGGTGTGAGCAGGTAACCCAATTAGAGGAAGAAGATAAATAGAAATAGTACTGTGTGCTACTTGTGAATTATACATTTCTTTGTTGTGTAATCTGTAGATTGTGTTTCTGCCTCATTTTTATAAAGATTTGTACTAAGCTATCAATCTTCCAATACAAAAAAAGCTAAATATCTATTTCCCAATGAATGATTATTAAGCAACTAGCTTAGCAGATGGATATCTGTCTACCCCAAAGGTGATTCTATTGAAACTTAGGAACTCGTTTTGGTGAGTTGTATAGATTTTGGAGGCTTACTATGTTTTTTATTTAGTTTGGTTTCTTCTCTGTTGATCCAGCTCTGAAAGGAGATTTATTCTATTTATTGAGGTAAATGACAAAGAATAGCAAATCATTATTGGAGTAGAGATTTAGAAGCTTTGTGTGCAAAAAAAAACCCAAAACCAAATACGGTAATGATAGCTGCAAACAGAATAGCAAGCGGTTTGTTTTCTTGATGTTGAATGAAGCTTGAATGATCCTGGCAATGTCAAACTTACAAGAAAGACATCAGGAACAAGCATTATGTGTGTGGCTCTGCCTTAGCCACATGGGATTTCACATAGAAGTATATGACTAATTCTGACCAAACAGGTGTGGGTTTCATTTGCAACAGCATATTCCCAATTTGCTTGTAACAGATGATTTACAGGTTGTTGAAAGGCAGTGTAGAACCATCACTGATATATATAAATAAAAAAAAAAAACATACTGATCACCCTTCTTTACTTACTGCGTCGCTGAGAATCTTAAACCTTTCAATAGGGTTGCTTCAAAAGCTCTGTATTTATACTTTGCAGTTTACTTCCCAGCACCCATTGGAACACTAAACACTGTTGAGCACCAGCGACAGTGACGCACTGGTGTGGTTTAGGTGAGTAAGCGTAAAAGCGTTTTATATCTTTTATAGTGATTGATTGAGAGCTTCAAGATGAATAGGCTGCCTGGAACAGCGGTATCACACAGTGGTTCCATTGCAATTCATTCCAGTTGGGAGCCGTATGTGTTAGCATCTCATTTCAGACACAGGTGTGCTTAAGCATCAGCAATATACTCTTCATTACATAATGGGGTGTGTGTTTAAAGTGCATGAGCATGATTAGGATTCACGTAATTAGATGTTCTGTTACCTCAACTAAAAATAAGGAAGATGAAGGTTTACGATTGATTATATTTGGATGAATTTTGATTTTTTTTTTGCTTGTCGTGCTTAATGGCAGATTTGCTGCTCAAAGTGGTATGGAAAAAGACTGGATAAGGTGCAAAGGTTGGAAGAAGTAATTAAGAAATATTATTGCCCTCCAGGCAGTGGATTATAGTGCTGACACAAAGTTGTTGTAAATGCCCATTAAAAAATTCAGCATAAAAATTCAAAGTAACGCTTGAATGAAACCGATGACAGTCCAGAACAAGATCTTTTCAGCTACCTGGTGCAGACCATGCATACAATACAATAAATTCAGTAATTACAGTTAAATTGAGATGTCTGCTTAGTGATCACTGTAATCAATATTCTTTCTGGGACAGAAACTTTTGGCTCTACATCAAATGTGCTCTAGACACTAGCGTATGACAGACAGGCCTGATAAATGAGCTTCCAGCTAAGAATTTGTCAGTGGATGATGTAGTCATAAATTGATAATTAATGATAAAAAAAAAATAATAATAATAATAATGTACCAGAATATACAGCAAAACAAAGTTGACTGATGTGAATGCTAATTTGACTTGAAAAACTCATTTATAAGAAACTATTGTTTATAATTAAACGTCATTAGCTGGGTAATAAATATTTTTTAAGCTATGAAATATCTGATGCTATATTCTGATTAACCTGATATCTATTTGTAAGTATTTTACTTATTACAACATGACAGATAATCTTGTGACCCATGTGCGTTCTGAAGCTGGTCTGTGTCTTTTGATTCGGATCATGGATATAAAGTATATTTTGTCAAGAGCGCACACACGTTATCTTGGACTTATATACAGCACTGATTCATAAACTCCATATACTCCACAATGATAGAACTGCAAAGAGTAACTGACCGCTTGTGCTTCGATTACATCAACTCCTCTATACTGAGTGTGGCTCTGTAGAGACATGTTATTCGACGGCACCAGGGATAGAAATAAGACTCCCATTGCATAGCAGTTTGAGCCATTCCTGGTTTTACTATGGATTTAATAAGACACACCTGAGCTTGTTACCAATACACTGTGACTCGTAGTAAAACCTGGAATGGGTGAAATTGTGATGCAATAGGAGTCTTATTTCCATCCCTGGGTGGCACTATAGCACTGCTATGGCTAGGCTGTATATTTTTTGATGGTTTAATGCAGTTCCAAGATAAAAACAAATATATTATGAAGTGTTTCTACATGATTTTTCCATTTTCTATCTCTTTTCCCTTTTCTTTCTCTTCTCCTCGTCCCTTCTTGTTTCTGTTCCTTTCTCCTCTCAATTAGCTCCCTCGCTGATCATATTGGGAACTATGGCATTGCCTCTTGCACCTGTCTCAGTCAATCAGAGAAAGCTTGCGTGACTTCAAGGTCTGTTGTATGAACCATGCCTCTATTTTATTCAACAGAGTGCATGGAGGCTGCTTCATTGTTTAGACAATAGTTTAGCAAGGCTTTTTTTTTTTCTTCCTTGTTCTTGTTAGAGCGTTATCAGTATTTTGTATTGTTTCTAGTACATAACATCATTGTTAAATTGTGTTGTCCAATCAAGAATTGTGGTAATTTGGCAAAAGACAGGATGACCATGGTTTAGTTCAATGTTCACCGGGACACGTTGAAACAGTTTACATATATATATATATATATATGTATATTTTTAAACTCACATTGCAGTGCATTCTGGGACCTGTAGTCTTGCATGTCTCAAAGGAAAGGGACTTGCACTTGGCTGCAAAAAATAAATAAAACAAACAATAAATAAAGCACAACTATCCCGTAAAATTACAATTCATTTAAAAAAGATACTGGATCTGGATGTGTTAACCTGACAATAGTCTTGCTTTTGGTTTGTTTTTGGTAGAATCAATTTATGTTACACGTGGTTCTTCTGCTGAAGGAGAAAATGACCTTGATTGTTAAAGTAGTCTAAAAGGACCTGTGAGTGACAGATTGCATTAGGTCTGCTTTAGTAACACACGTGGCACATCTAATTCACTTGTGTTTATTTTTACCAGCAAGAAGGTCTGATTGTTGCTTTCATGCCAGGCTGCAGTTCATTCTCCTGTTGCTTATACAGGCAGCAACCCTGAGCTGCAGAAGGAGACAATAGTTCTTAAAAATAAGAAACAGTATTTTTTTTTTAATTCCAATTTTTCTTTTTCTTTTAGCTTTTACAATTGTACAATTAAAACCACAACCATTTTCTATCTCCTTTTTTGATTTCTGTTTTATTAAATGTAATGGTAAACTGTTAAGTGTGTGTGTGTGTGTGCGTGCGTGCGTGCGTGCGTGCGTGATGCGCTTTGGGATCCGTGTGATGAAAGGCGCTATAGAAATGTGTATTGAATTGTAATTATATGGGAAATAAATTACATAGCAAGCAGTATGTATGTAATATATATATATTACACACAATATACACACAGGGTGATTAGAAAGTAAGTTTACCACATCAATTATATGGTGCATTGATGTCATAAACTTACTTTCTTATCACCCTGTATATTATGCTGCGTTGTGGCGCATATTCAGAAATTGATTCAGATAAACATGCAGTGTGGGAAGCTTCTGAATGAACAAAACTGATTTGTGTTAATGTGCTGAGGAGATAATCCATAAAGACTTTGGCTTTTAGTTGTTTATAGAAAATGTATCTTGTACTCTATGTCCCTGAAGTTCGCCCATTGAAAAGACGGGACAAATGAAAACCAGGGAGCAGTTGCTGGCCTTGGATGATTCCCAAGGGCAGGTTTAATTTATTATTCCACTGGAAAGAAAGTACTTTTAGGTGGAAACTCAAACAGCTTCAGAATAACAAGTCCTTCACCATTTGTTCTGCAAACAATGCTGATAAAATGCCTGTATGATGGATGGGGAATTCTGCCAGCTTGAATCCGCAAAAAAAAAAAAGAGAGAATGACGAATATCTATCAGCAACAGTTCCATTCCATTATCAAGTTTATAATAGAATGGCACTTATCAATCTGAAATGTCAAGCTTGATAATGGATTGACCTCAGTCACTCTGTGCTGAATGTTACTTACATTGGCTGAAAGCACGGAGGGCATGTGTAGAGATGGCTTTTACTTTACTTCTGGTTTTCCAGGGAGATAATTGGTTTTGCAGTAATTGGAGTAGCGATTTACAAGCTACATTCCTGCAACCAACATGGTCCTTGCATTTGTTTCTGGTTACATGCTCTTACATTTTACTTGAAAAGATTGCACAAATACTTGACAAGAATGTGTAATATTGATAAGAATGCATAAAAATGGTAATGTGGTAGGCATATTTATCCAGAGATGAAAGAATAAAGAGATAAATAAATCAAAGTGTGGGACAATATCATCTGTAATGTTTTTCTTTTAAACTTAGATAATGGTCCTCTGTCAAGATATCAGAATGAACATTTTACTTTCTGTTTATATATAAATGAGTCACACTAAATAGATGTCAGTTTATATATAAATGAGTCACACTAAATAGATGTCAGTGGAAGATCCAATAACAGAGGTCATATGATTCAACTTGCATTTCAAGTAGTGAGTAATGTATAGCAACTTAAGTAGTTTTCGATCAAAAATTGTATACGGTTCAAATTCAATTTTTCAATTTTGGAGCTTCGGGTGTCAGAAATGAAGCAATAGAGTCTCGATTAGTGGGCATTGACGTCTGATAATTGACCACTCATGCATTGGTTGTCCGCCTTCTCTCACAATTCTAATTTGCTGTGTGTAACTGCTTTGCTTCTGCTGGGCACAAAAGCTATATTCATATCATTGGTTGTGAGTGGTTAATACAACAACAACAAAAAAATGTTTAATTGTTATTTTAAGCAATGCCTTGGTGGTCAACTACTGGGAGTTTAATGGACCTTCCTGATTTGTGGACCTCTGAAAATGTTCTGAGAATTTCTTAAAACCGTAAGAAGCGAACATTATTATGAAGAATCTAATTAGGGGCTAGTGCTCAGCTTGTTTGACCTGTTTTTTCACAGAATATTGAGTAGCGTATCCTAAAAAAAAGTAATCACTTTTCAATCATGGTTCCTCCCAAAACATAATAATGTTTGAATCCATTTGTATTTAGAACTATGTTTTACCTTTGCAAGAGTAGGATTTACAAAGATTATCTGATATGGAATTACAAATTGAGCATTCATAAGATAACAGAATATTCACCTTGCCCTTGTTTTTTTTTTTTTTTTATACACTCATTAAGTGAGGCTTACGCAAAAGCAGTTATGCTCTACATTATAATCAAGCATGGCATCAACTGCATACCCTTATAAAACTGTACTGCAGTACAGTAGAAGCATAGAAAAGTGTAATAAAACAAAGGCACTGTAAGAATTGTATGGTAGAGCATATTAAAAAGCATGGTAAACCATGGTTAACTGTGGTAAATGCAAAACTAGCATGCAGATTGACCCTTTATAAGGGTAAACCATTTCTTAAATTGGCAAGTTTCTATTTTTAGATGCAATTAACCTAAACCAGTATGTAAACCAGTGGGCTATCCCTATCAATTTGTAATCCTTTTAACAAGAGATAAGGGTGGAATATGTCAAACCAGGTGTTATAATGAGTAGGGATGTGTGATGATCGGCAGGCTTGCGGGCTAGCAGTGATGTTCTCATTTAAACCAATATCTACTATACTAGAGCCTCTGGTATCCCCGCGTGTGTTAATGACCATTACGCAATTTCCTGAGCTTCGAGAAGAGATTTTCCTCGCTTCACTTCTCACTGTTGATTGGGGTATTCTGATTATGAGAGCTTATGCTATTAAAAATGGCCTCTCTGGGTTCAGAGATGTTAATAGACTTGTTCGGGTACTGTACTGCCTGGCAGGTTTATCACCAGAAGAGTAGAAACGTCATTGACCCTGCTGGCTTTCAGACCCAGAAACTCATTAAAAGGTCTTCATGCCTGGTTCCGGTCACAGCCCAGGAACATTGTGTACAGACCTGGCAAGCCATCTGAAGTAGTCACTATCATTGCCGGTATTAAAAAGATAGCATACTGGTCTGTACAGTTTTCATTTATTTATTTATTTAATTATTTATTTATTTATTTATTTAAGAGATCAAACTCTAAAATTCACTGATGAGAGTTTCCATTAAAAAGTATCCCTTCATTTTATTGACTTCTGTATACAGTACAATATGTAATAATAATGTACTTAGTGAAGTGAGGCATGGCTTGCCCCAAAGCCCCTTGTCCCCAGCTACCCATCAATCAAGACGTGTTTCTCCAACCAGCTCCCCAAATGCCACATATGTAGTTGCAATTTTAAAACACAGATGTTAATGAATTTTCAACTGATTTAGTGTGCCAGTAGCATTGCATGTGGCACTGTGTTCTTTGAATCAGTGATAGAAGAATGAGTATACAGTGCTGACTAGTCAATGCAGCAGCAAAGAACAGGCTGCAGTAGACATTGCAATACAGGGGTCAGCCCTGTTCTTTTGGAGGCACAGGAAGCGGTTTGTTTGATGATTATGTATACAAAATACACACATCCTATTTGCATACGAGTCTCAGCATCACTTGCTATGCTCCACTGTGTTTCAGTGGAAACGTTGGCCTTCAGGGTAGATAATTCCTAGAAAAATCCTGGTGTAGTCTTATGTTCTTTTATATAGGAAATGCCAGTTCAGATTATTTAAAAGATACACAGCTAGAACAAAGATACATATATACTGGGCACAATAGTCAAATAAATAAATAAATACATAAATAAATACATAAATAAATGGCTTGATCTTCTTGAGATTTCATCCAAAACACGGAACAGTTTACGAAAGTTCATTTTGTTCAGTACTGCAGGCGATTGCACGCTAATGCATTACTCCCGGCGTCCCAAGGAACCCTGTGTGCATTATAAAAGCTTAGCACAGCTGGACTCTCCCAGCTGAGCTCCTGTTGCCAGCATGTGTGAGATTTACTTATTACGCCTCTCCGTATGGGGCCCTGTCTCCCAGTCCATTAATACAGACCCAGCACACTCTCTCAGCCCTCTGGGATGGCTGTGGTCACTCACGCCATGTGCAGTAATCGCTTCCAGCAATTAATCTTGCTAACTCATGGATTTCACTTGACTTTCCACTAGGCACCTGTTGTTGGTGTTTTTCAGACTTCCTACATAACTCAAGTTTGTCTTGACAATAAATACTTTAGCTTGCCAGTGAACATACTATATGGAGTTACATAAAAGAAAACATTTTGTCAGATCAACAATTTGTCAGTGTCTTACAGTTAAGATATATAAACACAACTTCAGGAGGCTGTGTGGTCCAGTGGTTAAAGAAATGGGCTTGTAACCAGAAGGTCCCCGGTTCAAATCCCACCTCAGCCACTGACTCATTGTGTGACCCTGAGCAAGTCACTTAACCTCCTTGTGCTCCGTCTTTCGGGTGAGATGTAATTGTAAGTGACTCTGCAGCTGATGCATCGTTCACACACCCTAGTCTCTGTAAGTCGCCTTGGATAAAGGCGTCTGCTAAATAAACAAATAATAATAAAAATAATAGTCATCAAATATGTATTATCATTGGTTGTAACTATATGTGTATAGCATGAAGGAACCCAAATAATATCTAAGCATACTTAGGACCATCACAAAGCATTTGCCCCAGTGCTATGTTTATGGCATAAAAATAATAATAATAATAATATGCCAGCGATTAACTTGTGAACATTAAAAGAGTGAACGACCCTTATGAACGAAGCTCGCCATGCATATTTCTTTTAAGGTTGATGTTGTTCTACAGCAGCACTGATTGTCACACCCTTGTGGCAGGAAAACCTGCTCCTTTATCATTCATGCACTCGTTCATCCAACCAAAGGTCATTTTAACAAACCCTCTCCATCATGTGCTGTGTAATCATCCTGCAAAGCTGAAGAGAGTCCACTTGGGCATTGGCCCCTGTGAGTCTCCAGCAATAGAAGCATGCAATGAAAATGCCTCCCAAATATACACAAGAGATGCATTTCACAGGTGGGGGTAATGGGGTAATGCAAAATTCATTTGTAGTGTCTTATTCGTTTATTTCAATTATGTCAAAGATGCAAAAAAAATGTACTTCATTTCAATAAAAATGAATGGAAGATATCGAATAAACGCCAATAAGTGTTGGTACATGATATAGTTTTGTACTGTATAATGTTTAAAAACAATTGAACGGATTTTGTTTCCCACGATATTATTCCGGGGAATAGGTGTATTTGAACAAAGTGGGTGTAAAACATACAGTTGTACAAATAAATGCTTCATGCATGCATGCGTTACTAATATTTATTTCTGTGAAAAAATAACACTGTGGCAGAACAGAAAAAAGCGGCTTTGTTGCAACCTTGCATCAATCTCGGAAACCCCAAACTAAAGACTTTTTGTCCCTCTGCAGCTTTTTATCAGGGCATCTTCATCTTGTTTCCGTAGTGTCAGGTACTGTATGTATGACTCCTGCCATCCTGAAGCTTTGATGTTGAATAAATAATCTATGAGTTTAAAGTATTCCACATTACACAACCTGAAACATTCAGTTCTGAAGCGTCTCTCAGATAGAAACTACTTGTGCTTGCTTTTGCTGACAACACTATCGGTGAGTTTAATAAATCTCATTCGCTCAGCAATTTCACAAATAAAACCCAAGGTTAGAGGTCTGTGCTGTGGTTCATTTCATGAATCAATGCAAAATAAATAACACCGTGTAACAATTTTTTTTTTTTTTTTGGTTCCTGGGTAGTAAGTGTTATTTCCTAATTGCTTATGCCTCAAAAGTATAGAAAATGGCTATTATTCCCCACTAACTTTGCTTTTGTGACCAGGACAGTGATATTTTAAAATTTACCTATTTTCCAGAACATTCCAGATAGATTCAGTGCTGAGTAAACTTGGAGTAACTTCTAGAACTTTCTAGAACTTTCCAATAATATAAATAGTAGTATAAATACAGGGGCCTTAAGCCCACCAGTTCAGTTTAGTTCCAACGCCGCTACCAAGGACAGTATAACGAGAACATGATGGGAGACTACATTTGGGGGCTGATTCGTGAAAGTGATTTACAGTATAATCGTAAATCTCGAAAATCTACTCACTTCTAAATCTTTTGTAGTCATTTTTGTATTACTTTAGTATAAATACATGTTAATTTGGATTCATATGTTGTTTTTTTCTGACTTTACGTGAACGAAAAGACACAAATTCGCCCGTTTTCTCATTGGAAATAGGTAAATTTCAAAATATCACTGTTCTGGTCACAAAAGCAAAGTTTGTGGGGAATAATAGCCATGTTCTATACTTTTGAGGCATAAGCAATTAGGAAATAACACTTACTACCCAGGAACAAAAATTGTGTTACATAGTGTAATTAAATATAACAGTTAAAATCCGAACGCTCCAAGCTTGTTTTTTTTTTAATCCCAAATTGGGAAGCTAATCCAGTGGCTGCGTCCAGAGTAATTTTAAATAAGTAAAGGATCTAGGTGAATGGAAATGGCTGCTGTGCCCCAAATTGGCAGAGCAATAAAGGGAATGGGGGGATTACCTTTAAATGATTCTTTGTTCTAAACTAAAAGCAATGGGTCTGGTTGAGCAGAGTATAGACTATGAAGGGCGTTTTCTAGACCACAAGGGCTATTCCCATGAAAGTGCAAAGCAGGTCCAGATAAACTGTCAACAAACACAGCGCTCTGCAGACCGGCAGGGTTTCCTTAATGCATTTGCTAATCCAACAGAGAGATGAACCACCGAATATATTACATCTGCAGCCAGCCTTCCTTCCTCCTGTAACGAAACTGAACTCCCATGCAGTTTGCATGAACTGAAAATGAATGTTGACTGCATCAGCAGAGGACCACATGAGCTGCACTGTACCAAAGCCCTCAAGCTGCCACACCCACTTACTGCCAAACAGAACTTCTCTTTCAGCTCCGTGTCAAACACTCGGCACAGAAGCTCCAGAGCAGAACTCTCCATACATTTTCTTTTTTCAATTGGAAAATATATCTGGATCGAAAAATAGCTTGCCTGCAATTTATATATTTTTGTCTGTGGTTGTCAGCATGGACACAAGATTCAATGCCTATCTATCCTTAGTTTAAATATTCTGTTAAATCAAGCAGCTACTCTTTAATTCTCCTGAATCCATTTGCCATCACTTTAACTCTTATCAGCGCCTGTCGTGCTCTTCACCTTTGGTGATGGCAGATTCATTAAGTCATCGAGTAAAGCTGAAACATTCTGCCCAGCGGGAGATAGATAGCTTCCTTTTTCCCCGGCCATCTTCCATTAGCCAGTCGTAAGACTTGCCAACATACATTTCTAATTGACTCACACTTGTGTACATAGTAGGCTGTTTCAAGCTTAGCATCACTTATATAACACAAGCCACCAGGGGGACTCCATTGTGGGCTCATGCAGCCCAAAGTCCTCCCCACTTCTTCCACCGTCTGACTACCTGTAATGCATTTGTAATGCACTCTATCATGGATTGAATCGAGACGGTCAAGGTATCTTCCTGTGTCATCTAAGCCTGCTATCTGCAGATCATAATACAATTTGAAAATCGTTTATTGGCAATTGCAAAAAAGGAGCAAGGTGTGGTTGATAACCTGGAATCTGGACAGGAAAATGGGTAAGCAGTTTAGCAGTCTATGATTATTTACTATAGTGAGACATTGCTGCAGCAACCTAATAGGAATTGGTCCCAGACAAAAGAAAAAAAACATACGAATATAACATAGGACCTCAATGAGAAGACAAGTTGATTACATACAATGCTGATGGGAGAAGGTTTCTGATAGGGATCTACATGCATTTGTGAACAAACTTGTTCTTTGAATATTAACATTTGATTGAAGCTTAACTAATTCCCTCCAAGCGTGTGTTTTTGTGTAAATGTGTGGGTGGCCGTCTGAAAATGACAACCACTTATCATTGGTCTACTGCAGTGTGTGAATGGAACCTGACACTTATTTTCTTCACTTTAGCAGAAGGAAACCTGTTGTGTAAAAAGCTGTGACCTTTTTTTCTCATCTTTTTTATTACGTTGTCTTCCTGCCAAATCAAGGTGTTACAGAACAGTGTAAACAGGTATTTTAAGATTAGTTAACCTCACCTTCTAACCTTGTCGTATTTTAAACAGGGATGACATATATTTTTTTTATTGACTTCACTGCGCTGTTACAATTGATTTTGGCATATTAGTGCTGATATTTTCTTCTGAAATGTTGCCTTTGGCAAGTTAGTATGTAAGTCATCAGCATGAAGTTCACCGTCCTTTATTCAAATGGCTGTTCATTTAAAAAGCCTCTTTTATAATGGCCCGCTTCTTGCCAGGTTTGGTTCAGTAAGTCACCACAGTTTCTGCATCAAGAATTCAAAGCAGGCAATAGCTGATCTCTCAGTACAAAGGACTTTAACACATGCAATTCTAATTATTAAAAAAAAAAATAGCTACTGCCCTTGGCATACCATGCAAGCTCTCGAGAGTAAATAAATGGGCAAAGTGGTCCTTTGCAATTGTTATCTAAGAATATTTTTAAAATCCACAGCAAACTCTAGTAGTCACATTCCGCAATGCTGGTGAACTCATCATTGCTAAAACTAAAATATGAAACCCTGGTGCAGACAGTACATATTGCCCAGCGTTCAGACCTAAACATCACCGTTAACTGCATTGCAAAAGCCTTTAAATCAGTATGAGACCAGGTTTAGCTTGCACAATTAGGGCGCTTCTTTGAAATGCAGAATAGCTATTAAGGGCAGGTACATGCTGTTAAATTAGTCCTGCCTGATTGCATTCGGGATGAAATGAATGTCAGGCTGTTATTTCTAACCAAATTAAACACTCTGGGTTTTGTTTTTGAAACAAGTAAGACTGAACGTTTAAATGTTTATAATTATAAAATGTTAGCCTCAGGGGAATAAATAGAATGGAGGCAGATTAATGAAAATCCAGACTGAAATAAACGTTTTTGTATTATTCACATTATTATTGACATGAAGACTTTTTTTTATTTTTTTTTTTTAACCAATCAACAATACAGAAGCAGAACTATTGAGAGAAAATCTTGGATCTGTTCTGGAACAATGTTCTTTTTTTCTTTTTTTTTTCTTTTTATAAATGTTATGCATTTGTTACGACACATGCTTTTACATGATTCATATGTAAACACTTTTAATGGTTTTCAAAATATTAGGATTTTGAAATGAACTAATAAGGACACATAACAATGGTACTAAAAAAGCAATGCAAGGGTAGCACAGGGGCAGTACAATGGGATAAGCAACTGCTAAAATATTACCAGTGGCAACAATAGTGATCCATTACAATACCACAGCACCATGCCTGTACCAGCATGCTACCATAGCAGGACCACCGTGCAATATTTATTCCAAATCCACTGCGTAGCTATTTTACCAACTGTTTTCTAAGGGCAGTCAGTGCCCTTACTAAGATTACTCAATAATAGGGCAGCAGAAATATTAATTATACACCACACAAAGTATAACGCAATCATTGAAATTGTTCACATCATTGCAAGTCAAGTCCCAATTTCTAAACTGTTTGATTTATTTATGTTTCCCACCCAACCACTGACTTCATCAGCTACACTGTGCCATTCCTCCATGCAGACCTTCCTCAAGCCCTCGCAGTGTATAGTTAGGAATTAGATGTAATTAGTTCCCATCAGTGCTCTAATTACATGTCAGCAGGACTATTATCTTTCTATTAAATCAGCAATAGTCTGATTCTTGCTGTTATCTTGGCATTAGCAGAGGATCAGGAAACTGATTTCTCTGGTTACTTTGCTTTACTTGTCGAATCTGTGCTATCCTGTATGCTTTTTTTTTCTACCACTCTTGCTGTTGTATTTCTTTACAGCAGCTCATGGAATAAGTGGAAAAACACCGACAAGTGATTTGTCTACATTTTGATATAATACATTTGTATTTTTTTCCAGATCCTCAATGAACCGTCAGATTTATTTGAGAAATTCTGGATAAAATAAATACCTGTTTGTAAGAACTGTAAAGTTAAGATAAAGGTTTGTTATGCATTGCAGAAGGTTTCATGAATAGCAAACAATAGAAATGACATAGAACATCATACATTGAATCACTTGTAGTACACAATTATAGTACTGACACTTAATGTAATGTGTTGCTGAAGTTCCAGTTCAGACTACAGATAACATTTTTGCAAAAAATAAATATAAATAATAAATAGCTTTAGAGCAGAGCAGAGCCCCGCAGTGTTACTTATGTTCACTCCATAGGTCAGTCTGCACAGATTTGCATTTCAGATTATGCATGTCATGGTTCATACTGGGGTCAGCATGCACGTTTGTAAGCACTGCTACCTGCTGATTTATCTGACAATGTTGCATGTCAGTCATGATAATAGCAATGATGCAGCTTGAGGGAATGACCTTAAACGTTCTATGAATACCGTTTTGATCTTTTAAAACTAGATCAGAATACTTACATACATGCATGCAGACACATACCTAACATATGTACAAGCTGTATGTTCATAGCAATGCCTGAGCCACTGTCAGCCGCTGCTGTGTGAGGGATGTGCTATGGCAACATATGGTAAAAAGCATGCTTTTGTTTAGATTGAGCATCCACAACAAGGAGCTCATGGCTTAGTGGGACATGCTTTCGTAGCTCTGAAGACACATGTTCTGTGTTCCTGACAGCTCTGCCCTTCAACGCAGGGATGTCATCTTTCCAGAAGACATCTGGCACTTTAAGAGCTGACTCTTCAGACAGAAAGAGAAAGAGAATAATAGTTAGACAAGATTATGACGACGATCTGCTTCTGTCAGGCTCGTTCTGAAATATGCCAGCCTGATTGCCACAGGAATGCAGGGAATTAATACATCCTGTCAGAGCCACCTGATGGGAACACAGAATCTGCTGGCCAAACGTGAGTAATTATACTCTGGGGGCTGGAAGGGGGTGGGGGGGGGGGGGCGGGGAATCAGTTTTGATCTACTGTTCATGACATTTTATAATTACATGCATTAGCAGGCATTTTACAGTCCTGCTCGTGGGCTAAATACTCATTGTTGATAGCCGCGTGCATTCATTGTTACTGTCCTCATGTGTTGCTGATGGACAGCAGAAGAGACCTTCGTATCAAGACCTGTTAGAATATGTTGTAAATTTATCAAGTGGTGTTTGTTGTCTCTTGTTCAGCATTGTTCAGGCAGCAGTATGCCTGTTCTGGGTAGGTTGACAAAGGGTTTTACTGGTTCTGACCAGGAGACGTATCTGGAGACATTAAAATGAGGTCACCGAGCCATGAACAAACCGTTCATCAAATATGCACCACGCTTATGAGTGAAGCCTCTCTGGCATCAATAAAACTGCTGCAAAACAACCCACCACATCCTTTAGAATGAACAGCTGTGTTTAGCTTGATAACAGCAAGGAGCTGTTGAAAGCTGTCACCAGAGTCTGCTGTCTACAGAAACCTTGTATCACTGTTATTTTCTTTTCCTTAAGTTGTCTGTGCTGCTGCTATGTTAATTGTCGTTTCTAAACGGGAGGGTTGTGTCAGTGGTTTGGACGGTTTTACAGATGAGGTGCAGGATATTCAAGCCTTCAGCATGAACTTTTATATTCAGTGTGTTCCTAATGGTGCTAACAGATATATCTATACCATATTGTAAAGGCAAAGTGCTCTTCTGCTCATCCTCTCCAGATGTAGCCTATTTTGAGTACCTGTCAATAGTACACACCTACAGGCAGTTTGGGTAAATCGTAACAGTTTCGGTCAACATATTGCCACTAAAACATGCCCTGTTCTCATGAAACAAATCGATAGCACATAATCGGTTCACGAAACATATGGCCTGTTTTGGTGAACTAAAACAAAGTCGTTTACCCGAACGACGTATATAGTATCTGCTGTCATTTGGGAGTCAAAATATCTGATGAGCAATACTGTCAGAGTTGTGAGCATTCAATCAGAAGTCAGACCAGACATAACAGCTGGTGTGCTGCTGCGGGTTATTCATTGAATAATGCCCAGGCCGTGTCTTTAACTTGCTATAAGAGAGTGGTCAGCAAGCCGCGCTGTGCCATGCTGTTCAGGCGTAATTGTTTCTGAAGCTGTGACAGTGGCAGTAAAAGCGCACCGTGGGTAGATGGATAGACTTCCTGTGTCCTTTCTATATCATTTCTTGAAACAAGATCAATACCGGAGCTGTCAACAGAGTTGCTTTATCAGTCCTTCTCCATCTGGCATGAGAATCATTTCTTATCTGAATGGTCTTAAGCAGCTGTCGGCAGACTCGATGGACAATAGCAGCCCCATGTGTTAGTTCCAGTTCTTGATGTTTTTTTTTTTTTTTTTCAGGCGCACAATGAAAACGGAATTGCACACTATATATAAAGTGGAGCTGACCCAAATGTGATTAGTTTTCTCTCATGCAAGATATAGATTTCATCTAGGGGGTTTGTTGTGTCTTCCCGTATGCTGAATCATCCCTCCTATATTCCTGTGTACCGCAGAACTGTCAAGTAGTTCATTAGAACTTGATTAGAATGGGTCTGTGTGAGATCCTTCGGTGTATTACCTACCTCAGTGCTACCAGCTTGTACATTGTGGGTAAGCTAATTGAGACAGCTGCATGTCTAAAAAGCACCTCATCCAATAAACTTGGCAATACCAAGGACAATGTCTGCTTGGTGAGTGGAACAGAAAAAAAAAGAAAAACCTAATTAATTTTTGCTGATGCTTCAGTGGCCCCACAATAGCAAGTACAGGCAAGCTACCAACTCGATATACAAACCAGCTTACCATAAAGAACGCTGTGGTAGATCCCCAGGGACTCGCCTTGTATCTGCGTTTGTGCTCGGAGGTGAATCAGCTAGGGACAGTGCACCTGACCTTCCTACTGGGGTCTCCAGAGATCAGGTAGTCAGCAAGTCCTGACTTGGACTTCACTGCCAGGGGTCATTGGAGGAAACATTGGAACTGGGCATTTTAAACTCTGCAAGGCACTTTCAATTTCAAGAAGATTAGTCTATTATTAGAAGCTGCTTTTTATTAGATCCAATAATTCCACCATAATCCAATGAGCGCTTCAATAAGAGTGATCCATAGCTTTATTCTGAAATAAATACGTCCTTTTTTCTCTTTACATTGGCTTTACATTGATTTTGGATTTTAAAAATTGACATTATTATTATTATTATTATTATTATTATTATTATTATTATTATTATTATTATTATTATTATTACCCATCCTCTTATCCTCTTACACAATACCTATTTTTCTCATCTTACCTCATTCTTTTTTAGTCCTTACCTGTCGGTCCTGTTACATAAATATTCAACCTTACCCTTTCCTCAGTGGCAAAGATGGTCTCATGTGGTGTGCCTGAAAAAAATCCTGTCACATTTTTCATGTACTTCAGGGTTGACTATTGTAGTAACCTTTGGAACAGGTGGCAGTAACACAAACCCACACTGCTATCAGACAGCCAGCCTCTACAGCTCCCTTTGCTTTAATGTTGCCCTGCTCTGGGCTTGGCTGTTCATTTTTATTTCCATAAATATGTGTAGACAAGATCTAATTTTAAGCATTTTGTACATGCACGCGAAGTCAAATGGCGTTTTGAAACACCACAGGGTCCGCAGAGATTCTGAAATGTAATTTCAGACTGAGCAGAAACTTTGAAACATTCACAGAGTACTCGACTCCTTATTGAAGGTGCCTGTAGCACAAGAAATACAATTGGAAATACAGGTTTATGAGCTTTGAATCAGTATGGGAGCCAATATATCCTACTGCGGTACAAGTATATTACTTTTATGATCGGATTTTGTTTTTTTTCCACTTCAAAAATTGACTTTTGTAGGATGTACACAATACATTTCAGCTCATAAATTATTATTTTATTTTTTCTTACCTGGAGCTTTGAAATAAAATTCCTGAACATCCTACATTAAGCATAAAAGGAGCATGCCCAAGGCGATATTGCGAGCTATCGGGTTTCAATAAAGGCAGCTTTTTTTCCCTGTTTCTTTCACATCCCAGCAACACTAAAATACAGAAAGCGAGAACACCTGTCCAAATCAATTCTTCAAAGAGAGATTGACATTAGAGTTGACCAGCCATCACAGCCATGCCTTCACCTTCATTTAAATCATATCTAACATTAGGACTAACCAGCCATCACAGCCATGCCTTCACCTTCATTTATATCATATGTAACATTAGGACTGACCAGCCATCACAGCCATGCCTTCACCTTCATTTAAATCACCTCTAACATGCCTGCTTCCACAGGCTAGAAGCCTCAGGTATCATGAATTAGTCAGAAGATGCAATCACAGGGTTATCCAACTGAATCTTGTCAACAACATTAATATTTTTCTAATTTCCCATTAAATTGACTTGTCTGTAGAAATGTCATATACATGTATACGATGTCAGTGAGGATACTGTTTTGCTAGATGTTACTTTTTGTGTTTTTTTGTCCCCGGTTTATACATTTTTGCTCGACTCTCTTCTCTCCTTCTCTTTTAATTTACAATAGCATTGTTTAAAACCGAAAACATTTGAATTCTTTACTCGTTCACCCGTGGCACAAGTCATGATGTCATAGCTAACATGATCAAATAAATCCAATATTTTCACTTGGCCCAGCTCAGTTTTGATTTGCGAGAAGTACCTGTGAGTGAAGGGACACAGCATGCTATAGCTACAACAAAGAATATGTGATGAGTAACTAAAATGGAATAAAACTGAAAAGATTAAACTGCAGACAGAATAGAAAATGAATTCAATACATCGCTTTGCTATTTCTACAAATCCTATTCTTATCTTAAAAGCTATCAGATTTTCCTGTTAGAAGTAATGATGTATTTCCATTCACAGCGCCCATTCAAATCTGATAAACAGAATCGGTATCACAGTGTGATGTTGGTTGGATTGTTGCTGATTTGGAGTCCAGGAGTTTTAACAAATGCAATCAATTCATTTCTTGCTCACTGAGATAAATATTGATTTGTATCTAGCAGGGCAAATTGAACATATTTACATATGTTTATAGAACATTTGAGACAAAAACTCTCTATTGGGTGAAAGCAAGATAATGGGTAGTGGACATGAGGCCTTTATTGGTTGTCATAACACTTTCTTCCTGTAATTAGAAACGTCTTCCGGTGCATAAGAATACTTTATTTTATTTACTGTACAGCTGTGGCCAAAAGTTTTGCATCACCTTGAATTGTAGGATTGAGGCTTACTTTTTAAAAATAAACTACATGAACATAATTTAGATTTTTTTTTTTATTTAACATCATGTAATCAAAGAAGCTACAAAATGAAATCGCAAAAGTCTACCGGAAGCCGTAATAATAGTTGTACAGTATTTCATGTTAGATTTCGAAATGTCACATTTCTGTCAGTTTGTCTGAAAGTATATGGAAAACTACAAACGTAACGTAACATTATTCAGCAGGTTTCATTTGACTTTTTATGATGCAAAATGTGTTAATTCTATAGGGTGATGCAAAACGTTTGGCCATAGCTGTAGGAGCATTTTC
The DNA here is from genome assembly GCF_902713425.1 of Acipenser ruthenus. NCBI lineage: Eukaryota > Metazoa > Chordata > Actinopteri > Acipenseriformes > Acipenseridae > Acipenser > Acipenser ruthenus. The sequence continues at coordinate 32,501,725 of NC_081204.1, read as the reverse complement.
AATGTGGCATGTGGCAAATGCAGCCCAACATCTTGTCTCAAGAACAGACAACATTTTCAAAAACAATAACCAAGGTGAAACTTCAAACACACCTGTCACAGAGAAGAAAAGGAAGCCTTTTAGCTGCAAAGGAAAATTGTCAAGCTTTGAGGAGGAAACCAGAGAATACCTTCTGAAGCTCAGAGCTCCAACCTTGAAAGACGAAAATGAGATCAGGTTATTCTCTTCAATTAGAAGCCAGTCGTGTGAAGTTTAAATAGCTGGCAGGTTGGGAGTGAAGGAAACCTTACATCAGTCCCACAACAGGCAGTAACATTTGGCCTTTGTGAAGGAACACAGGGACAAAACTGTTTCATTCCAGCAATGTACCTCTTTGGTGTGATGACAGCGAGTTTATCTCAGAGGCACAGGCAGTTCAAATTATGTCTAAAGTAGCTTAGATGAATTGTTTTCTCCTGGCAGTGCAGAGATCTGATTTCAGACTTCAGGGTCTATTTTAATGATCTAAACAGTGGCTGTATAAATGCTTCTAATGTTTTCCCCCAGGCTAGATAGCATTGAATAACTTTATTACATACAGGTAAAGTCCTGTGAAGAAAATATGCGTTATTAAGACACGCCACTGTTATCATTAAAGTTCATCTTTAAAGGGACTGTGGCTTAGATTCCTCAAAGCTCCTTGCTGAAAATCGTCACAAGCATGACTTAAAAAAAACAAAGAAACAAGCACCCTATAAAGTTACCTCTCCAGAAACCCTGATATTCATTTAAGGGGGAAGTAAGTCATCTCAATGGTTTCTTATTTGTTTTACAAAACAATGACCTAACAGTAGCTGTATCTAATTGGTGCACAGGTGAATGTAAGGTCAAAATACAACCCTCATTGCTTTACGTTTTCTGCAAAAATCAAGCTTGTTTACTGTATTAAATTATTAAATAATTATTATTGTAAAATTCTCCTTATAATTGTTGCAACTAACAAGGGAGTTGAAACTTGATGAAAAATCATCGGTTTTGCATCTTAAACACCAGCCAAATTGTATTTTATTTGGGCAGAGACATCGCTCTAAAACATAAATATGCAAATCCTCAAAGGATCTTAAAGCCCTGTAGTAAAAGCTGAAGATGGAATCTGTCTGTAAACCACAGCCACACAATGAATCAGGGCAGGGGAATCCTGAGGCTCTTTATTGCTTTCAATGTTCATATTGAAAAAAAAAAATACCATGAAATTAACAAAATATAACTCCCAGGGTAGTGTATTTTAAAGGGAATGCTCTGTGTGGGTTTGCCGAATAACGGCGGATTATACATTTTATATATTATGTATTCAGTATTGCGCATAACCTTTAGAACTTGGAATTTATGAAACTTTCTGCTTCAGAAGACAGAGGTTCTTTACCATTATTAGATCATGTACGTTGTTTTTTTCAGTAATGGATTTGTTACATGAAATATAAAGAAATGGGTAATTTTGAAGTGTAAACACGATTGCAATAAAAGCCTTGTTTCTGGGTATTTTTATTATTTTTTTTTATTATTTTTTACGGTATAAGCTACTCTGTGATCAATAAGCTACTAACAACCAAACAAGCAAGCTGGGCCGAATGGCCTCCTCTCGGTTGTAAACTTTTGGGGTTTGTTGAAAGGGGTTTGTTGAAATAAGGCTTGAAAAGGTCCAGAGGTTATTGATTTGGCTAACTGTTGAGTCACAATAGGCTTCCTCTAAGCCATTAACAGCAGCAGCAGTGTTCTGGTCTAACAGTAAGGCAGTGTCAGCAGAATTCCAGTAGCCTGGTTGGTTGACAAAAATAATAATAAAGTGAACACATAAAGTTCCCATTCAAAAGCTGAGTTTCTTGTTTTGTTTGCCTTTTATTCTGTCCTACATTCTTCTCTGTATTATTCATGTTTCCATGTACTCAGTATGAAACTCCTCTAGGATAATTACTAAATCAGTTTGAGTCTCAGATCTCCTCAGGTCCGAATGGGCCACTAAGGCCCATTAATCATCCCAGTTAATAGCATATGTCTAGAGCTGCATAAACAGAGGCACCGTCGTCATCCTACATTGTTTTACTGGACTGCTTCTCTGTTCAGTTCCAGAAGTCTGGGTAATATGCTAGGGTTCAGAATACACGGCACGTTCTACATTTCAAAAGCTGCTCGGTTACAAAGTTTTGGTTTTTTTTTTTTATTATTATGACCACTAATCTTTCTCATCCTAGAAAGCCACAACCTTTTTTTTACTTTCCTTTCTTTAGTAACTGGCTAAATATTGGGAAACAAAACATTGTTCTAAATAAGGAGTTCAGTTCAGGTCCTGAATGTGTTTTTTGGTTTTTTTTTGCTTTGTTTTTTGTCTGTTGCCAAGATTAGCAGCAGAAATCAGACTTGAATGACTCCTTTTATCACTTGGTGGCTTTTAAAACAAGTACATGTATTCTTCAAATAACATCCAAAATAGCTGTCATAAATATTGAGGATAAAACATGAATTACTCAATTATTAAAAGCCCATGTTCAGTTAATATTGTCAATGTGTAAAAGCATTAAAGAGTAAGCAGCAGGGTTCCAGAAAGTATAACGTTATACATCCCCATGTGTTGCTACAACCATTTAAATAACATACCGGCCATTTTTCTTTTCATTGTTAACATCCTGACAACTTTTTAGACTTAGAACTTCAAACTCTGTTTCAAAGCTCGTTTGAAAATGGCCGCTCTTGTGCTGATAGTGTCAGGATTATTGCCTACATTGTCACACAGGTAACACAGCGATAACGATCCATGATGTGGTACGGAACAGAAAAGCCAGAGCACTTGTTTTTTTTTTATTTATCGCTCTTCCTGCAGTGATTTTGAAGACAGATCTCAAACCCCAGTGCACTAGAGCGAACATTTTGAAAAATTACCAAGCCTTTATGCCAAAAGCTAAATCCACTTGTTCAAATGCACAATAATATGGTTTATCAGCGTTCAGTTTTGATTGGCTTGTTTTTTTGTATTTTTTTTTTCCCCCACCAAGGTGCCTCACTCAGTCCTCCAAACGAACCATCTGCTGCATCTGTTTTTCTATCCTTTGCTTACACACTCTTTTTCTATTAAGCCTCTCTGGGCACAGGCTGGCAATATTAGGTGCCAGTAAATGTCAACAGTGGCAATGGATTTGGAATGTGAATGGCTATTTACTGGAACCTGGCAGAGAATCTAGAATCTGTTCCACGTGAGCCACAAACCACTGCCTTGATACAAAATAATTTTGCTGTTGATTACATGAAAATCAAGTCGAACATATTGAAAAGACAAGTTTTTATAAAGTAGGTTTTTCACATTTTTGAATTGCCTTCAATATCACCTGGGAGGGGCAATATTGAAACGCTGTTGTTGTTTTTATATGCTGATCATTAATTTCTGCTGAAGCATCAACACTCAAAAATATCCTTCATTTGTTTTTGAGCCCCAGAGCATGTTTCCATTGCAGCACCAAGCCCTTTGGTGCCATTCATTCTAATGGAAGTCCTTGCAAAGACAAGAGTGGGATTTTGATGCCATCTGTGATGCATTCTGCAAAACCAGGGCAAAATGACACAAAGTGAAAATAGCTCTCGTGCTTTGACATTAACATAATTTGCATGACCCTGTATTGCATTAGTGTAATTAGCAATTATCAAAAAAATGAAACCCCCACCACTCCACCCCTGCACAGGAATCCCATTAGGCTGTTTGGCTGGTCAGTGGGTAGTCCGTTTAAAGTGGAAGATGAGGTGCTGACGAATGTGGTGCTGTTAACCTCCAGGCTTTATACTGCTTTCTTGTTTCAAGATCTTACTGTGGCCAGAGCAGTGTGGGGGGGTGCACTCCACGGTAACGGCTGTGAAGATGATGCATAACGCAAAAGCACTGGCTCACTAAACCCACAACATATACAAATCCAACGTAGTTCTGACACAGAGCCATCAAACTCAGAACATACTTTGTAGTGTTGTCAACCTTTAGTGAAATACAACAGTTTTCAGACTGAAATGAGTCTTGAGTCATTCCTATATTCTTCATCCACGGGGTTCAGGTCTCCTCCTCCAGTGGCCGATGATGAAGTGTTAAAATGAGTGTATGCTGCTTATGCAAGTGTGAATAGCTCAATTACTGCTTGGTACTTATTGTCACTTAAGCACGGGAGTGAAAATGCTGGACTTGGTGAAGTTAGAAACACGCTTCTTAATAACCGAATCACTTCTAGATGTAATATTGTTTTTTGTTGCTGGTTGATAGTGTGGTCAAAAGGGCAAGGGATCTATAGTGTTCCAATTGCTATCTATCTATCTATCTATCTATCTATCCAGCTATCTATCTATCTATATAATTATTTTAAAAAATGAATTAGTGCAGATGTCCTTATAAATGTAATTCAACAGATCATTTTGCCTTTGAAACACAAATGTATTTTCCTCTTTTTTAAATAGCCAGCCCTTTGTTGCAGCTCCCCTCCCTCATGTGCGATGAACAAACTTCTCGTCTGAGGATTTTAGATCCACATTTTCCTCTTACTTCACATTAAGCTCCGGATAACTAAGCATGAAGTGATTTTATCCGTTGTGCAAATACACTGAGCATATCGAAAGTGCAGACAGACCATTTTTGAATGGACAAATCGTGTCAGCCAAACTGCTTAGAATAACAGCCAAATTTGTCCCGGTCTCATTAAGAGGAGCTAGAGGACCTACAGCTGTGAGATGAGATAGGCCAGGGTTTATTCAGATATACAAACACAGCTCTACTGATGGCATCACATTGAACCGTTCATATTATAATTGCTCCCTGACAGTCACAGCAAATCCGTGTAGCTGTGTTTATCTTTATGGAGATGGTTTCTGTCAAGATGTCATGTTTTGACATCAGTGCGCCCTGCTTCACCTTTGGAAAATAGATTGGGTTTATACTGTACTTTAGGGGAATTCTTTAAAGCATATTACATTTAAATGTTCTTTCTGGGCCAGTTCACTGGAGAATGTTGGATTTCACAGCTGAGACAGGTGGATTGCTTTATAAATGGAAAATATTCAACGTGTCATACATACAGGTGATCTTGAAACTTTGTGTAATGTCTGCATGCAGGCTGGTTTGTAGGCTGTGGGTGGAACGACCCCATAACGGACATTGACAGACTGGTTTAATGGTGCAGTTGGAAGTGTGGCATTAAAGGGAACCATGTTAACTCTGATGCACATGCAAAACAGATAGAACATGCAGCATATAACATGGTCTTGAATTGTTCCTGCAGTAATTAGATCAAATCATTGATTCAGTTAGAAACTCCTGCTGTACTGTACATAAACATCAGCCAAACCTACATCATTGTTGCTGTTGTTTTGTAAGTCCAATCAGATGAACGCTTAAATCATATATTATAGTCTTATCGGTGTTACTACAATAATATCAGGTTTTGTGTAATACAGCCACTTACAATACAGTCAGATGCTTACAATACAGTCAAACCTGCAGCAGGGCTCTATGCTGTAAACTGTTCTTGGAAGTGGGTGATAACAAGGTTGCCTTTTTGTTATTTTAGTTTGTTTGGCATTTAGGAATGTGCACCAAAAGTGGAGGTCTTCAAAGCCTGTTTGCTTTTGTTGTGTGCTTTGTAAGTTTTTCATGCCAGTATCCCTTATGTGGAAAAAAGGTTTATTTAAATTAGCCAGTCACTGGTCACTGTGCTTTTGCTCCAGTGCACTAGTAAACGCTGTCAATTTTAGCAAGACTACTAAGCGGCACATTTAAAATTGCACAAACCTTCAGAGCTCTTTCATGTTTGAAAAAGAAAATGGTTCAAACAGCTTACTGGAGTCAAAACTCAGTTAAGCTAACACAAGCTGTTCCAACATGCTTATCTGTTGGCTGGATGAAAGCCTCATGCAGCACAGGGGTATTAATTATATACGTTTGTCTTTTTTGATTTGCAGAGCTCCCGAGCAGCCCTCGTGGCCAATTCAACTTCCGTCCGCTTCCCCCGCCGCCCCCCCCTCCCCACACGTGCACCTGCAGCCGCCCTGCGCCCCAGAAGCTGGATCCCATGCAGAGGAACACCATGCCAGCGCGCAGTCAGCCCAGCCCAGCCCCCACGGACTCCACCACTCAGCAGGACAACCTGCACCTCCACAACAGCTGGGTCCTCAACAGCAACATACCACTGGAGACCAGGTGGGTGGCAGCCAAGCCCAAATCACTGAACTATGAGTTTCAAAGCAGGTAACAATGGGCTACGTTCTCGAAGCATTGTTGCCCTAATCCCGTGTCAGTGTATGTTTTTGCTTCTAAGTAACATTGTATAGCTGAATTTCCCTCTTTAATGCATGTGACATTGACCACCAAGATGAAGATTTTTGTTTTAATATAAATCGTAGACAAATACATAGGGACAGGCTCTTTAACAGCTCTTGTGTACCTGGACATGGCTGCTATTTCTTAGAAGGAGAGATATAATTGGCTGATACCAGCCGAAATGAAGAAAGCCACATTGTTAATCTGTCTATCTCGTAGTCTAGCCGTGTTATCCTATACCTGTCTAGAGCAGACTTGACACAGGCTTCCCGTCTTGTCTGTATTCCTGAACTGGATCCAACAGGTTAGACTACTATCTGCATCAGCCAGCTTTGGCCTGGTTTGAGGTGTCTTCATTTGCAATCTTGTCTGCGGTAGAGACACACAGTAAGTAAAGAGGCTGTCTCCCATGTGGGCTTGCAGGCAGTCTTGATCCTGCACATCTGAACAGGAATCCTGCCATTTCAACAGCATATAAACAACTTCTTTGAAAGCCTGTCTTTGAATTAGAGGTATGGGTGTGTTGTTAAATTCATCAGTACTCTGCATCGCTGAGTCGGAAGTGACATCACTTGGTGCTCATCGGTGCGGGGAATTTAACAACAGTTTGGTGAATCAACATAGCTGATAATAATAATAGAAAGGTTGCTGTTGCAGCATTCAAGGCTGTGGTTGACCTGTGCGAGCTGAAAGCTTATTGGGACGAAGGTTTAGTTATCTTTAACCGACTAATTAGGAGCTAGCTTGTTGTTACATTAAAATGTAGAAAGCAGCTAGCCTGCAACTGTAAATATTTATAAATATGAATATATTAATGGATACACTTTCAAATACAGTTCGCCCACTTTTCGCAACTTTGTGAAATTTGTTTGAAGTATAAAAGGACAAATAACATACACGATAAAAAAAATAATAATAATCTGTTCTCTCTCTCATATCGAATTCTTGTACGTCACCAGCTCAGTCGGCTACTCTGGATAAGTTGGCAAATGTGATATTGTTTATCAATATGTTTATTAGTGCTATTATAGATTTATTAAAATTACACAACTCCATACCCATTTTCAAAAGATTTGGCGTCTCTGAATCTACAACTACATTGATAATAGTATCTCCGTACAAGACAAACTGCCGCAGTGGGAGCGGCCATTTTGGTTTTGCTACAGTTCACCGACTCTCAACCCTAGCGAATCCACTGCTTCAGCGGTGACGCTCTGGTGAATTTAACAACAGTTCGCTGAGCAACTCCTGGTGAATTTAACAACGTTCTGGTTAATCCGTTTTACATCAGCGTTTTACATTGTAAAGGATACGCTGCTTTTGTTGTTCTTTATTAGATGAATATGCAAAAGCCCAAAACAAAACTTGTCAATCCAGTCTTTGAATTGAAAATGCCACTCGCCTTCAAAATGGCAGAAATACCAGCTGCATAGGAAATATTTATTCTAATTATTTGAAACACCACTCTGAGCAGCGTGATATCGGCAGTACCCTTTAATACACTGGATATGACAATAATCCGTTTCTGCTTCAATCTTCATCCGTAGATTGGTTTGAGTGGAAACAAAAAGGTTAAAGATCTGAACCGTGTCCAACATGACAGGTTAGGTAGAATGATAATTGATAAGCAGTCAAGAGGAACGATTCCCAGCGGCAGCTACAAGAGGGTACAGGTGAAATAAAATAGGCACTCATTCAGCCCTGTCTATTAAAACCTCCTTCTTCTCCCCCCCCCCCCGAGGTAGAACATGATTCAAAATGTCCACGTCAGTACTTGCTTTATGTGCCTGGTTGCATGGATGACTCGAACCTTAGAAAAAGCTGTGCTGTTGCAGAGCTTCATACAGGAAGGCTCTGTTTGTCTTTCCAGTACTCCTACAGGTAGCACTAAGGTAGTAGTCTAGCATCAAGAGATCCACTTTCTTAAAGCTATTGCATCCAGTGCTCCCTCCATGTTTCCCAATTCAATTATTCACAAACAGTATTATAATATTAATGATATTTTGTGCATTAGACATTTTGAATTGCACTCTGGTGGTTTCTTATATTTTCGTAAAGCTCCTTCAGTTTCTCATTGCTATGCACACCACATGCTCAAGGATGTGAACCCTGTGCCCAGGTTCATACCTGAACACAGGAGTTAAGGAATATGTCTAGCTATCCACCACCTGGAGAAATAACACATTCTGCTTTCTCTTGCACTCTGGGGAAATAACGTTTCAGATGTGGAGTTTAATCCTGTCTGCTAGCAAGGCAGGGGATATTACCCACTGCTTGTTAACAATGATGACTTTCAGAGCCGGACAGGGTAGAGGTTATGATGAGAAAGTTTAATAACCTTTTAACCGGTTTCTATCGATTTGACGTACCCTGCATTCCACCAGTAGAAAGTCTCTCTTTCTCTCTCTCACTCTCACTCTCTCTCGCTCTCGCTCTCTCTCTCTCTCTCTCTCTCTCTCTCTCTCTCTCTCTCTCTCTCTCTCTCTCTCTCTCTCTCGCTGACTCTCTCTCTCACTCTCTCACTCTCTCTCACTCTCTCTCTCACTCTCTCCTTTTCTGATACAATTGTGTGCTTACATATATCAGGGCAAAAGATTCACACATTAAGTACATTGTAACGATGCATAATAGCATTGTAATTATTTGTAAGTACACATGTATTTACTGTGTACCTACCATGTAAACAATCTGACTGAAGCATGGCTTCCCTTGACTGCTATAAAATTATATTAATATTTTCTTAATATTCAGAATAATTCTGCAGCGTTAAATATTAAACATGGGCCTCAGGTGCACCTGTCATAAAGTCCTGAAGAATTTACTAGAGGCTCTATACCAGCATAAATATATTAAACACAAGCTAGTACCTTTATTTAAAAAACAAATCTATTCTGTCTGCAACTATATAACCTGACTGTGCTAAAATAAAAAAAGATACGCTTAACTACAAAAACCACCAGAGCACTACAGGGTTCTTTGCAGATCGACTGTAAAGCACAGATTGACTGTATAGCATAAGGTTGTCTTTTTAATAACACATTCATGCACCAATTGTACTTTGAAACGTTCCTGTCAGAATACAGGAGTAAAGAAAATGTGGATGAATTTGGAAGGAAAAAAACAAACATACTATGAAGTATATCCCAGGAGATTCAGCACTCAATCGCCCTCAAGCTCCCAGCCTAACCTGAGCTGCACTTGGCTGTGAGACTTTATACTCTCGCTCACACCTATCAAGCAGCGTTTAAAGGCTGGTGGTTTTTTGATTTGGATGATAGCGCTACCGAAGGTCGTGGGTTAGCAGTGAAGTCTCCTTCTCTTTTCTCCTGTCTGGTTTCACACAAAGTTTTGCCTTCCACTTGACGAAAAGGGCACACAATCAATATCAAGGAAGAAAGGCGGAAAAAAAAGTTTTGTCAAGAACATTAAATACATAAGTATCAAACACCTAGTTCGTGTAACTGCATGCCCAAAGTTTAGCAAATTACAGGAAGACAAGGCCTAGCCAGTGTCTTTACAGTGAACACCAATAACAGAGATAGTTGATATTATATATAGATCCGGATTTGTTTCACCTAATGGTAAATATTTTGTAGCAAGTCCCTTGATAGCCATTGTGACTATTGTCTGAGGAAATATGATTCCGAGTCAACTCTGAAATCTAAAAAAAAAAAAAAAACAACAATATAAGAAGCATTCATTAATAATGTTTCAGATCTTTATAAACGGATATACTTTGCTATGGTATTAATATTAGTTACTGAGATGCCAAATACATTTAAAGTCCCGGTATCTATTTATTTTGTAGGGTTTCTTCATGTATGTTTCATTGTTCAAATTACTTTGCTGCACATAGAATTTATTGAGGGAGTATAAACAAAAAAAGCAAAACAAAATAGCAATAGTTACAAGTGATTTTAACTTTTTTTTTTCTGGGAACCAAATCATGAATAGAGTCAAAGTGCAGAATGAAAATGTATCTCTCTGCCTCTCTACAAAACATAAATACCCCTACACAAGAACCCGGCAGTGCAATGTTATTTAGAAGAAACCACTGGTGATACAAGTTACATTGTTCTCGACCAGATATTGATTTTTTACAGGATTTATAAACACCCAGCCTAACAACTCCGCACCACCTTCTCTCTAAATTGATTATAGGTACGTTCTTTTTTTTTTATTATTTCAGTGTTATTGTTATTTTTTATCTAGCTCTTAACGCATGTGGCTGATCCCTCTGACTTGAAAGTCAACGTATTGCCTCCGGCCTGTTACCTTTCCATTTGCAGTTTGTTTATTTGATTTTTTATTGGCTGGTGCCTGTACAGGCTGTGTTATTAAAAATAATGTAGCTGATTTTCAATTTGTATCTGACTCAGTACTTGTAAACGCTTTGGCAGGATGCAGCACAGGCATGAGCATTAGGGCAGTTCCTTTTTATGAACCTTAATGAATTATACTGCATGGTAGATTAAGAGCAGCTAAATAAATACAAAATGCACTGGTCATGTCAGTCTGTCTGTCTGTCTGACACACTCTACATGGTGAACATGATCACTGATCGTGTCAGTCTGCCTGTCTGTCTGACACACTCCACATGGTGAACATGATCACTGATCTTGTCAGTCTATCTGTCTGTCTGACACACTCTACATGGTGAACATGATAACTGATCATGTCTGTCTGTCTGTCTGTCTGTCTGACACACTCTACATGGTGAACATGATAACTGATCATGTCTGTCTGTCTGTCTGACACACTCTACATGGTGAACATGATAACTGCCCGGGACTTCCACCAGCCTGCTCCAATTTTTTTATCACACACTCCTAGACGCTTAGAGACCATGCAGTTTGCATTTGGGAGTAATCCGATAATCCGCTGGTTTTGCACAAATGTATCCATTTCCCATTTAATTGGGAGATTATGATGACCCTAAGTTGCTGTGTACACTGCTTTCATATTAGCAAGCCGCATATTACAGTTTCTGTCAGGTAGATACCAATGTCAGCTTGTACCCCACCCGGATAATACACCCCTGGATTGCATTCATATTTTACAGCACTAGGGAATGCCCTTGTCTTGCATCAAGCATCTCAGTATTATCCCTAGGTCACATATACTGTAGGCCAGATTAACATTAGAAATCCATACTCCTGCATGGTCTGTGCTGTTTCTCGGCCCTCAGAAAGAACATATACACTGAATATGGTGCGCAAATAAACACCTGATTGTCAGGTGCTTGTGAGAAAGTGTTGTCCTGGTTAGCATTTTTGTATTAGAATACCTCAAATCAAGTCTGTGCAAACGAGGCCAAGAGCCATACTCAGAAACAAGCCCTGAGTGCTAGTGCTCACATACCAGTAGCCCAGTTAATGGCTACTCATATTGAGGAAGCACGCTTTAGGCTTGTTTCTAAATATCGCCTTTCTACTGAAGCAAGCGTACACTGGCTGCCCTGTCAAATCTAGAGGGGGAGTTAATCCGCCTGCGCTTGCTTTGAAGATCACCTTGGAGACCAGTATTCCCTGCACTGGCTGCAGTGACTGACTGCACCTGAAACACAGGCTCATTGAGATTTAGCATACAAAGTGCTCCCATGCTCTTAGATATATACACACAGACGTCTAACAGGTATTTGAACAGATGAAGGGGTGCTGTGCGACTGGGGCTGGGCCACTGGCTGACAGTTTTACACAGTCAGACTTGCTATATCCCTGAACAGATGCCTGTCTCCTGTTCGGGGTTTTGGTTTTGATTCTGCTGATTTGAAAATGTGATTTCTTTTTTTTTTTTTTTAATCACACATGCAGAACGACGTTTTATACCACTCTCTTTTAAAAGTGTGCCAAGGTTCTTGTTGTTTCATTTGGTTGTTTTTTTTTTGTTTGTTTTATGTCGTAGACCCATCGTCTGAATGCTTTTAAATAATCTGTTATAAACCAAAGAACTCCATATCATTGATACAGGACGCTGTTTCTGTCCCGTACTGAGCACAGCTGCTTGTACAAATATGAGGAACGGCAGCATTTAAAATGTCAGCAGAATTAATAACAACGACAGTATACAAGCAGGCCTTGATTAGAACTGGCAGTCATCCACTAACAATGCAATTGCATGAATTTGTGAAGCCACAATCATCTGTTTTTTTCATGTTCAAATTGCATGGGATTAGAAATCGATTGGGTATTACTGAATCCTTTCAGTAATAATGGCCCTGATCAATTTGCATCTTGCCCTTCTCATTAAAAGTAGATTCATAAATCTAGCGTAGCCATCAATGGCTAATTTCTCTGTTCGATGAGCTCTGGTTACAATGCTCGGAGACACTGTTTCCAGGTTTTTCTTTTAACTAGGACTTTAAATCTGCAATTTCTATATTTTTGCTCACTACCCATAAAAGACGGTACTCATAGCCTCTGAGATTTGCTTATTAACCCAAGTTAAAATACAATTGACGTTCATTTAAAAAAAGGTAATTAGACCCCTGGTTAAAGAAACTGTGGTCTGTTTTACGGCCACAAGGAGCTGGAGTTGAGAACAGCTTGTCTAAGAGATGCGTTCTTTGATTCTTTGATCCTTCAAGTGTGTATGGAGATACTGCTGTTCAGCCGCTACACAGGAAAGCACTGGACTCCCTTTAGACTTGCATTCTGGAGTATCATTGAAGAGTTCGATATGCTGCGAATTGATTGACTTTAAATACTGTATGCCATCAAGGTTATCACAATTAAGAAATGACAGCCGGTTCATGTTATCAGAGTTTAAGCAGTGATGACAATGCTGAGCCTGCGGCACCCCTTTGCTGGAGAATAAAAGAAGCTCTGATATGAATTGCATTTTGAATACGTAATGCAGTTAAAAAGGAGTGCAAACGTTGCAAGGCAGGGGATCTGTATTCATACAAACAGAGATCTTACGTGACATTTATATATGTGTGTGTGTGTGTGCATGTGTACTGATGACAGATGAACAGTACATTTAAAACCTTTAAAGAAACTGTTGTTACTCTGTGTGTTTTTCATACAAAGAGATATGAATTATTATATCAAACAGGCTGTGTGTTTTGGGACATCATTTTAAATCAAACTGAAAACATTTGAACATTTTGGGCGCATTTATTTTTCTTGCTTTTCTCCCTGATGTTGCAACACAGACACATGGCAAATGTCTTTTGAGAAGGGTTCTGCACGTAAACACATAGAACAACCGCAAGAGCAAAACAAACAAACTGAAAAAGCACTCAATGGAAATCTGCCCATTCGCTGACCTGAGTAAATGTACATTACTAAGTGTCCAGCTCGCGGAAATGAAGATGAAGGCTGTAAGGTTAGCCTCACTGTATTTCTGATGTACTTTCTTTCTAAAGGAGAGGACAAATTGTGTTCCTAGCCTGAAGATCTTCAGAGAGGTCTTTAATTGTACCATGTTTGACCTTTTATACAGTACGCCTGTAAATGCTCTTAGTTTAATTGAACCCAATATATCAGCCTAAATAGGGGGTATTTTGGCTAATGGTGGCTGAAGCTTATTAATGATGAAATACTGTGTCTTTTAAATGTGTCTTAGCACTCATTAAGCAGCGGAGACGTAGAGCTGGGCAGCCTGTGAAGGTTGTTTTCAAGGGCAGGTGCACAGTGCAGAGAATCCATTGCACTTCCACGCATTACAATCCATTTTACACCATTCGCCCCATGCTGTGGCACGAGTGCTTTGCCTCTCTGACCTGGAACCATCAAGCATATTTATTGTCCCTGTTTATTTACCCAAATAAGAGCTTTCTCTTACTTTCCGTACCCGTGCCAGCTTGACTGCAAGGCACAAGGAGGGGTTTGTAAAGTGTATGAAGTGCTTCTACCTCAGTAGTTTAAGAGGGTATTTTGTTCTGACGAATTTGTTTTAGGTTTGGTGTTTTTGGTTTGGATAACTCTGGAATAAATATGTTTTACATAATATGCATTCAGTTGTTATTGCTATTTGTTATTAACTTAATGTTTTTCACTTACATTGTTACTAAGTAATTACTGTGCTATTAACTGATACAGTGTTTCCCAGAGTTGTTGAAACACAAACCAGTACAACTGCAGGTGTTTGCATTTACAAAATGCCTGTAAGTCAGTCTGTCTGTCTGTCTGTCTGTCTGTCTGTCTGTCTGTCTGTCTCTTTGACTCTTCCTTGAATCTTCTTCACCCTTCTGTTCTCTGTAGGCATTTCCTGTTTAAACACGGCTCTGGTTCCTCTGCTGTCTTCAGTGCTGCCGGACAGAGCTATCCTCTCACCTCCAACACTGTTTACTCTCCACCTCCCAGACCCCTCCCTCGAAGTACCTTCTCAAGACCCAGCTTTACTTTCAACAAACCGTACAAGTGCTGTAACTGGAAGTGTACTGCACTGAGTGCCACTGCCATCACCGTAACACTGGCTCTCCTGCTAGCCTATGTTATTGGTAAGCTTGCTGTGTCTCTGTTATCAGCCCCCCACCTCTCTCTCTCTCTCTCTCTCTCTCTCTCTCTCTCTCTCTCTCTCTCTCTCTCTCTCTCTCTCTCTCGCTGTCTTAATCTAGCTCTCAGAATTCCTATCTTTAGATTTCCATTTTAATGAAGCTATGAAGATATTTCAGTTTTATTAATTCCAATGAATTTACTTATGAACAAACACATTTTGTATTGCATTTATATCAAATGCATGTAAAGTTAAAAAAAAAAAAAGCATGATGTATTACTCCCTTTAAAATATGTGTATGTCCATGACAAATTAATGTTAGGTTTAGTGTTCAATATACATTCATGATGAATTCATTGCTGTGAACTGCTCCATAAGCCTGGTTTTCTTGTGTTTTCAACTCAACATGTGTTTAAAGATTAATTGTAATCCTGAAAACGAAAGCACACCAGCATTCCATGACTAGGTAATTAGAGAGTTAGCTAAGATTAAGTCAGGCACCCAGAGTGTCATGTGAAGTTAATTGGTGCCAAGAATGTGCTTTCTTTGGAAAACGTCACATTTCCAGCTCCAAATGCCAGACCTTTACCATGCTCTACAACTACAAGTAATACAGCTTCATAAGGACGAATGAAATCTGATGACTAATGTTACGTTAACTTGTTGAATTACATACTGCTTTGTAGTTTCCCATATACTTTATGAAAAACTGACAAAAATGGAAAAATGTGACATTTCGAAATCTAACATTTCAGTGATGCTTTTTGAATTATAGGGCTTTGTTCACAAAACTTTAAGGAAATGTTTATGAATATGTCATACAGTTCAATACAGAAACCAAAACAAGACCATTTAGATGCAGAACTTATTTGACTGCAACCTTTTGGCTAAGTGTGCATTCATATATCGTACTGGGGTGTACCCTTCTGTGTGCATTTGCTTTCTATTGTTTATGATTGGTGCTGTGAAGCTATTATTGTGGGTTCATTTGGTGGCTTTCATAGAGACATGAGCAGCACTGTTCAAACATGCTACGAACAACGTATGTCCTTGTAACAGGGCGCTCGCTCCCACATCAATGAACGTGGGTGCGTGATTGCTAGGAGACCGAGACTGGAAGGCTGGGTTTGACATGGCCCACAGGCGTGCAGGTTTATTTACATAGAGTACAGATGAACATACAAGAACCCCACGTGACGCTACCAGCAATGGTAGCTCATGTGGGACATACGGCTGGCATACAAAAGACAAAATAAACACTGTTCAAAAACTATCAAACAAAAGGTGCTGTGAAGATGACTCGCGCTACTCTGCTAACAAATAGAGGTCCTTCTTCCACACCTGTCTGAGATACTGGGTGGGATCTACTATCCCGAAACTCCCTGTCCCTCGGGCAGTTCACCCAACTCCAATGTTGGATATACACAAGATCGTTGGTTCATTGCAGCGTCCTTCTCCCGGGACAAAGCCTCTACCACCTCCCGACCTCGGAGTATACACCCGATGACCGTTCGAGGTGGTCGCTTAGTTTCCTGAACCCTTCGACAGCAGCAGCAGCGCTCTTATCCCCATGGCATTACAGCAGCCTTGATCTGTGTAATCGGGAACGTTTTATTCCTGGCGCTCTGCTGCACCACGCCCACCTGCTGATTACGAGCTGGGTAATACACACATGATGCTCGTTCCTGCAGCTAAACACAGGAGACAGGCTGCTACACACAGAGCGTCAGGTTCCCCGTTAAAACCAATCATGTTCTTTTTTATACAATCACAACACTCATATTTACAATAAACAATCACAGAAGCCCCCTCCTCATGTGCAGGGCTCCAGTATTTACTAGCTCCTATTTAACGAGTTTGTTGAAGGCAGAAGGCTCATGTTCTGTTCTGGTATTGACTGTTATTATGTGCTGTGGAACTGCTGACCCAGTACCAGGGCTTTCATTTCTTGCAGTGCAGTCTTCTGTTTCTAGCATATTATTAATAGTATTGCCATTGGAGAATTTAAACATTATAAATGAGGAATGGAAAGTGTTCGGTTTCCAGAGACCACGCTGTCATAAATATTCTGTGTCGAAACAAGGAAATCTTCTCCTTGTTGAAATGCAGCATTGAACATATCAAATTAGCCTTTAAATGTTAATCTTTTTCAAGCTGCCTCCATTACAGTATGATCTTTCCAAAACATATTATAATAGATGTAATGTCAGCTAAGATAAAAGCACATATTATTCATGGAAATGCCAAATAAATCACGCAGTGGAAAAATCTATTACCCAGAATGCCAATCTTTCAGCTAGGACTCATTCTAGATACCAGTCGTTAGACACAGAGCCAGCCTTGCTCTCTGAAATGCTATTGGCTGCATGCTCCCTGCTTTCCCCCAGCGACACGTTGAACCGATCATTTTTTAGTTTTATTCTGTTGATTCTGTATTGAATCAACCTTGTGTAAAGATGGGAGGAAATAAGTTGGCACAGTGGAAATCTCTTTACCTGTCACACTGAGGCCAAGAATACATAATGCAATGGGACTGGGATTACATTTTCATTGTGGGGTTTTAAGAGAAGTAAAAAAACTACTGCAGGTACAGTATGTTCTGCTAGAACTGCAAGACATCAGAAAGTTCAAAGTGGTTTATATTTAGCATCTATTGAATAGCTGCGGTTTTGTTGTACAGGGTCTTATTTACAAATCTTTAATGCCACTCTACTGTAATTTGCTCCACAGCAAGTCAATATTGTGTGTGTCAACCGGCCACCCAAATAAAGTCCTGATATCTCCTTCTTATGCTCTTAAATGTCCTGAAATAAAGGATTTTTTAATCATTTACACCTTTTTGTGTACATTTATATATTAAATATTGGCTGTACGAGTTTTCAGGCGTTGTAAATTTGCATAATTTGCATTTTGGTTTACAATTTAACCTCCAGGGACTAAGAAGCAATTTCCTTGTAACAGGCCATTAAGTAATTATAGAACTGAAACGTGTCATGCAAAGTGCTGTAGAATAATATTGTGCTCCTAATTTCTTCGTCAGCCCCTCTCATAATGAAGGTAGTGCACGTGTCGCAATGGATACAGAGGCTGAAATGTGAAACAGCAGGGATCTTGTAATCAGATTTGCGGCACGGTAGACTGAGTGAACATCAAAACAACAGTGTGAGACTCTTTTTGTCATCGGATTTGTCAGTTGTTTTTCCCACAAACCAAGAAACCAATAACTGGTTACGTACCTATTTGCTAGCTCTGAACACTATAAATAATAGCTGTAAGGCACATTTAAAAAATATTTAATACATAAATTGTATTGAGCTGTGTAACGAGATGTCTAATGAAGTCCATTGCCTCTCTAGAAGGTCTAATCTATAAGGTACAAACTAAAAAGGGAGCAATAGTCTTAGGAGAAAATGAAAGGTCATGATTTTTTACAGTTCATTAGGGCAAAGCAAAGGAGTTCTGTCAACCATGCTTTTGGTTTAACAGACGGAAAAGTGCAACAATCAGTAGGCCTGGGTAATGTCAAAGGTCCGAGTCAGAACGGTACTATTCCAGGCAGTATATGTATTACAGATTCAAGGCCACTTGCCTTGAAGGTAGTAGGACTTGCATGCTTCGTTGTGATCGTATTGATTGGTCCACTTTGCACTTTGAACAAATTCTTATTAAGAGGAGTGCAGCTGTGAATTATTCCTCTAAGCACTGTGCATTTGCCTGTAGCCGTCAATTACATAGACAGCAGTCAATCAAATCCATCAACGTAAGCACATGTCATTACTATAGGTTACCACAAGCATATTTGTGTGAAATATCTCCTTGTGACCTTCGTCTTATTGGATGAGCCAACCGACTTGCACCGTCGAAATAGCAACAAAAAACAAAGTGATGATTACCTTGCTAACATATAAATAGTATTTATTGTACTTTACTCAGAAAAAACCTGGTGACTGCATCCCCTTTTGGCTGTATAGTTTTGCACACAACTGGGTTAGGTATTTTTTTTTAATTTCGGACTTGTCGTTCTCTTGCTTTCTCGCACAAAGCAGTGTGGGTGAAGGAGAGTAACACTGTCTTCCAGCAGTCTCACTGTGTTGCCATGTGAAGGTGACTCTCCAGCACTCTGGTGCACTGCAGTGTAAACTAACGACCCAGGTTCAGTTCTATAGTACTGCTGCTTTGCTCAACGGTGGCATCGACCCAACACATAAAAAAGTAATGTTCTGTCTATTGACTCAGTCACTGCAAACGCAGTCGGTCCATCCCCCCCCCCCCGGTGAATACTTCACTGCAAGTGAGGGGGGATATCATTGCTCTTTGTTTGTCAAGGCTCTGTCAAAGCTGTAGTATCTGAAACAACCAGTCCCTGTCTTCAGTACCGGCTTCGAATAGTGCAGTCAGAAATGCCTGTGCTGCCATTGTCTTTGACTGCAGGGAAATATACAGCAATGTAATGTAACCTCAGTGTGCATGTAAGCATGTCATTGGAAAAATATTCAATCTCCCTGTAAATAGCTGACAGCAGTTTATTTGAAAGTCTAATATAGTTTTGTTGTCATAAAGATCTGTTGTAAACAGCTGGGAAGAAGCCTGTTTATTTCAAAGCCTTCATCAGGCTTTCATACATGTGTTGAGAAGTATTTTTAGAAGCGCAGCAAAATAATATAACACCAAAAAGATATATTTCACAGCCACTTACCGCGGTGCTAAAACAAAAAAAAATGTAATCCAGTTAAAGCAAAATCCACTTTCCAAGTGTGAAAGTGTGATTTATATTTCTGCCTACTTAAAGAATGAGGGAGAAAAAATCTAGAGTGAAAAGATGTGTTAGGAGCAAACCTATCCCATTCAGCAGATATGCATTCACTTCTTGTAACAATAAAAGCAACATCCGATATAGTCTTGCTTTGGCTACACGGTGCTTGAGTTATCTAAAATATATATATATATATATATATATATATATATATATATATATATATATATATATATTTACTGCATGATAGCAAATCGTTTTAGTATGACTTTTTGTTTTGTTTTGCAAGTACAAACAATCATGCAAAACAGAACACTGATTACAGAAGTTTTTATCCGCCAGCATCTGATTTAATTTGTGACCAAAACCTGACCCCTATTAGTGAGGCCATGCTGAGGGTGATGAAGAGTGTTCACATTAAAGTAAAAAAAAAGAATAATAATTCAGAGATGCCTAATTATGATATTGTTGTGCATTTTGTGCTGTAATTAATTTACTGCTGAAGTATGTTTCTGTAATGAAAATTGGTTCGAGCAACCATGAGTTTAATTAAGCGCTGTACTGTACATGAAATGATTGGCGGGGGGGGGGGGGGGGGGGTCCTGTGTTTTTAAGCAGGAATAATGTGAAAAATATGCCTTGTCTACTTTTTATAGGGTGTATAACTTGAAGAAGGATTAAAGGCACTTTGATGTAAAAAACTTCATAGGCTTCAGTTCTTGCAATAACCTGCCTCCCGAGCAGGTGGGGGGTGGTGTGTACGCGCCTATCAGTTGACTGTACTGTTGTCTCTGTGAAGCTCTAGGAATATGACTACCTGTTTGTTTTACAGCAGTGCACTTGTTTGGCCTAACATGGCAGCTGCAGCCAGTAGAAACACCTCTGTACGAGAACGGAGTGAGCAAAGAGGGCAAGGGAGCTGAAACCATGGAAACCACGTTCTCTCCCATTGGTGGACCAGGTCCAGACAAGCCTGACCGGAGTGAAAGAGGAGGTAAGGTTATAACCCTGTGTTCTCACGCTCTGCCTCCTGCTCCACGCAGACCAAAGGAGGAGGCAGGTGGAACAAAGACCAGCAGGGCTCGGAGCTGGAATAACACAATGCACATACCTTACATGTATCCTTAAGTGCTGTTCTTCAGGTGTTTTATGCAACTAGCCACTGATCAGCTCAGATCTCGCCCTGTGTTAGATAGACTGCTTAGGTATGTTTTAGGAATAAAAACGTGCCTAAAAACGTGTCAATACATATTGTCAAACACATCCATCACCGAAGTGAAAGGTGTCACTTATGATAGACGTGATTATGTGCATGTTTTATTTAATGCCCAAGGAGAGCTGTGTTTGTGTGACTTAAATAAAAAAACAGATGTGACATCAAATGGAAGTTTTCCACCAGCCAGGAGCTGCTGCAGGGTTAAATACACCAACAGTAGCATACTTTTAAAATATTTAGAATATATAAGACAAAACATAATCAGCAGAACCCACATGACACTGCTTATCCTAACGATGAACCAAAAACTTAAAACTAATTAAAATCCCCTGTGTTCTCCTTTATCCATATCCAAGAACTTGACATCCTTGTTGGTTGCCATTATGAGTCCCAGTGCTTCAAACTTTAAATGGCTGAGTGTCAAACTTTCAAGATGCCCTGTTAAAGAATAGAATTACAGATGTCTGATGCATCCGTCCCTCTGATTTACCAAATAAAATCAGGTAATCTGGGGGTTAACGCAGTTTAAAACACTGCCCACAAGGCTGGGAATATGATGCGGCCAGATCGTTTTATTTGATGTTGGCTGGGAATGCGAATTAATGATGATCAGCACTGTAGGCAGTTAATTAAAGCAGATGAAGAGACAGCATTTTAATCACTTTGCAGAAAAGCACACCGCAGGTTGATTAACTCTAAAAGCAAAGTGTAATACCAAAATGGCAAAACACAGGATGCTGGTCAAGGTCTCGCTGCCTGCCAGTAGCTTCCCGTTTTGAAATGTTGTCTCTGTGACAGTGAGCTTGTGGCATTCTACTAGTGACACACCATTGACTTAAAAGTTGCAGTGAGCAGAGAGCAAGACACATCCTAGCCTAGCAGTACTGAGAATTGACGGCTCAGGAAAATCTTCCTCTAATAACCAAAGGGAGTACGTGGGCGTGTACAGTTAAGCTAAAGCTTTACATGGTGTCTCTTTAATATGCTTGCTTACACTGTAATAACACAGTGATTTCACATTTAGTTCTGTACAATGCCAATGTATTTTTAATTACAAAACACACTTTAGGCAGTTGCTAATGTATTTATATATGTGACAGTGTATTTACAATGTAATTATCATGTAACCACATGTGCAGTTATGTGATATTAAATTAGACACATGTGAGACGCTTAATATAAAGTGTTACACCTTTTTTATATCACTGACATCCTGTCCCACTAAAAACTGGGTACTTTATGAAGATTAACACTAATACAACCGTCTCTATAGAGAGCCTCTCAATATGCTGTTACAGCATTGACAGAGCAAGCCGGTGATGCGATTTGAAATTCCAAACTGAGTTACCTGTATCTCTGAGAATATTGTTCCATAGTGCCTTGGGGCACAGTAGCTAAAAGCTTGACCAACATATGATTGAGGCAGATTTTGGAGATGGTGGCAAGACTAGTTTCACGGGTGCGCACTGAAGTTTTGGAGACAGTCGCTGCTATAGATAAGAAAGAGCAGGTTGCCCTTTCTGGTGCTGGGGTTGTATATCCCGAGACATCTGGCTGTACGTATCTGCGACCTTCATCTCCGTTTCTGCAGGTGCTGTGCAGGGCTCATCTCGACTCCTGATTGTCACAGTCACGTCTCTAGTTTTAGGTGCTTTCAGGGAGGCTAGTGGGATCCTTACTCTGTCAGGGCCGGGTCTATCGCTGTGATCAGCGGTGTCAGCCTTGGAGGTGAACACTATGTCAAAGAGCTCACTGTGACATGTTTATTCCCCGCTGCAGACTTCAAAGTGTACAGTAAAATACATTCCTCCAGGACAAAAAAGAGGACCGATAGTCTTTTTGAAATGTAATGCCGTTTACATAACACTAACAAATGGATGGACAAGCTCAATAAGCTTTTATAATTGTCCGAGTAATGAGAGTGGAGAATTATCTGTAATTAACAACTTTGATGACCTGTTTTGTCAAAACGAATTTTAGTGCGTGACAAAAATGAGCAAAAAGACTTTGCAGTATAATGATGCACATCATCCAGAAGATAATACATTTAAATGAATACTGCATAATGAAGGTCAGGAAGTCTTCTGTGTTACTGACAAATAAAGACAAACTTGTCAACATTTGTCCAGTTTTATAACTAAATCTTGTTTTAGTACTACTGTGTTGAGCTGATGAAGTAGACTTCTTTCTGCAGGTATAAACTATAGAGAACATCGTCTGACCTTGACCACTAATCATTGATTGTTTCTCAGCAGGACTGCTTTTGTGTCTCTGAAAAAAAAAAAAGGTTAAAAATGTAAGATGGGCCTTAGGCTATCTGCACACAACCTTATCTGACTTTAATTGAACAATTTAAAAAGGGGCTAATGTCTAAAATCTTATTAGGAATTGCTCAAAAACCTTTTAATTGAATTCTCTTAATTATAGTGACCTGCTATTTATAGTCTTCCTTGGGCAAGTTCTTTGGAAAATCATTAAACTTGTTATCTGCACCTATCATGGTAAGGTTTGAGGAGAGAGAGGCGAAACAGCTGTATCTCCATTCCTTACACCTTGAGCCTAAGCTCTGTTAACATACCCATTTTATATTTTTACCAGATACATTGATGTTTGAGCAACGTGTGGAATTATCAGTCAGGGGGTGGGGAAATTACTATATTTTTTATAAAAATGAAATAGCCTACCCTAGCCCAGCTGCAGCTGTGTTTTATGCTGTTTTATGTGGTTTTGTGCTCCATTGACTCATCTGGATAAATAAAGGTTTTGATTGATAAACTGGATGGGAATGAGTAGAAGGGGTGTGCTTTGTGTATTGACTGCAGTGCTAACACTTGAACTGGTCATTCTGTTCTTGCTCAGGAAAGACAGTGTTTCAGAGAGGCAGGGCGATAGACAGAGGGGAAGTGGATATCGGAACACAGGTGATGCAGACCATCCCTCCTGGTCTCTTCTGGCGCTTTCATGTAACCATCCACCACCCGATGTACCTGAAATTCAACATCTCCCTGGCCAGGGATTCTTTGCTAGGGATCTATGGCAGGAGAAACATCCCTCCTACACACACTCAGGTATTTGCAAGAACCCCTATCCCTAATCCCAACCCCAACCCCAACCCCAACCCTAACCCCAACTCATCAGCTGATGAGATAGAACATGCAACTTTCATAGAATGAAAATAACTGGGTCTGGTATTTAAAGCTCATTTGCTTCAGGTTAATGGTAGTGCCTAAAATCTATCGGGGGCGGGGGCGGGGGCGGGGGCGAGGGCGGGGGGGTCCATATTGCCTGGCAGAACCAACCCTTCCTACTAATTTTATTCTAATTCCCTCTGATTTCTACACCGAGATCGCGTGTGCGTGTGTGTGTGTCAGCCTGGTCTTTGACATTGGTGAATGTGCATTGGAGCAGCTCCTGGGGTGCTTGGTTGCAGACAGACATCTGTTCCTCTTGACCAGAAATAGTAATACTGCATCACCGCTGATACAGTTCCTTCAGGTCCCCCAGGCTAGCACGAGAGTCACTGCCCTGCATTTCCCACTGATTTATGATGCAAGGCAGTTTGTTTTTTTATTCATCTTGTTACATCTGCACACGGTGAGACTGTAATTGTAATTAACTGATTCATTTGAGGATATTGCCAGGAGGCTGGCATTTGAGCATGAACAAGGAGGCCTCGGGGTTTATTTTAATGACCTTGAAGCCTCAGATCTAAATACCACCACACTTTAGCTCTGTATTAATCCCTCCAGTGTTTTCAGTTGGTGGTGAATGATTGACTTCTCTGATCACTAAATGGATCAAAAGAATATGATCCAATGAGGTCTGTGATACTCTGCGTTCATTCTTTTTTTCTATCAGTTGTTGTTAACATTTTGCTATTTGTTAAAGTTTTGATGTTACTACACTTACCTAACTCCAGGCTACACCCCTTCCCCTTGATTTTACTCCTTATAAGGCAGTATATTTCTACCTCTTTTACAAATAGAGATTTATGAACACGTTAACACTTTGCCCTGCTAATAATAATGTAAGATTGTTTACTTCGATTATTATTGGTGTATTTATTTATTCATTCATATTTTTTCTTTCAGTTTGATTTCGTAAAGCTGTTGGATGGCAAACAGCTGATTAAACAAGAGACCAAAGGTTCCGAAGATTCCTATTTTTCCCCTCGGAATCTGATCCTTACATCCTTGCAGGAGACTGGCTTTATAGAGTACATGGACTTGGGAACGTGGCACCTCGCGTTCTACAATGACGGCAAGAAGATGGAGCAAGTTTTCGTTCTCACTACCGCCATAGGTAACGAACAGCGGGCCAAACAATTTAAATGAGGTCGTAGGAATGCAGAATCAATAAACGGGTCATTTACTACCTCCTCTGTTTGCTCACAGCGATCTTAGAAAACAAATTGTGTTTACTTTTTAACTCGACTGCAGGGTCACAATGCTTGGAATGCATTTCTAAATAGCTGTACAATAAAGAAAGGCCCATTAGACACATGTACAGATAGTGGCACTGCAATGAAGTTGCTCTTTATCAGAGAATGTGTCTATCACTGGAAATCTTTGCCTGCAAATTACATTTTTGGGGGTTAATGAAAAAAGTCTTTAGTTCTTTTTCAAGGTCAGCCATTATTGTATACTTTGAGATATTATTAAAAAAAGTTAATTACTGACATTTTCCAGTATAGTAGGATTTATACTTATTTTATAAAGTTACGGCAGGTTGGAAATGTGCTGGCACATGAGACGTTTTTGTTTGTCTGGTTTGTTTGTTTGGTTTTTTTTGCAAATAGTGTTTTCTTTTTTGTCTAAAATAGCACAATTCCTCCTCCCAGGTGCACCAGGGCTTGCAGCCAGCTAAGGGAAGTTTCTTATTCCCAATATCTGTTCTACTGTGCATGATGTCTAATTAGAGTGCAGCACCAGGGTTTCAAAACAAAGGTGAAAAGTAGTCTCTGAGTGAAAGTGCTAAAAGGAAAGCGCCTCACCCTTAATTGACTGACCTTAGGCTATTCATCTGCAAGCAGATGTCGTTGAGAAAGGTGTGAGATTCATTGAAGCATTGCCCAGCTGCTTCCGATAAAGTTCTAGCTCAATTTCGGTCCAGTGTACGTGTAGCGGGGGCCCTCTCATAAACAAATGTATCTGTGCTGCAGGATTCTCAAGGGTTTCACAGATAAGCTCTGCATGCGAAAAGGTCACAGAGACAGAAGCGTCTGAAAGCTTGCACGTTTTTATCTTTTATCGTTCGCCTTTTCTTCTCCAACGTGATTGATAGGGAGGACAAGAAAGCACATACATTGATAACAAGCTGAAATGCAGCACAGAAGACACATACGTATTAAGATTTAATATTAAGATTTTAATGCATCTGCATTGTGTTGAGCACAGTTATCTTGTTAAACGTTTTCGTGTAATTACATTGCAATAACTATGCAACTACAGATGGAGCCTGCTCAAATAATTGCATGGAAATAGCTTTGTGAATAAAATCGTTTTGCCTGATTTAAATTACAAAGTAACATCGTGGTATTGGTCAGTTCCATGTAATTAAACATATATTGGTTATCATGTACAAACTGAAAACATTGGTAGTTATACAGTCATTACAATGCAATTACACAGTTATATACAGGGGTGTGGTCAGGATGGAGTGTGCTGGAATGCAGTTCCAGTACTATTTTCTATAGGCGTCTCAGACATTATCATTCTGCCACTGACACACAGACATGTAAAGTAAAGCACTCTGACAAGATAGAGAAAGATACTTTGTGCAAATACTTGTAGAAATCAGATGAATGCATTACCTATGATATGTGTTTCTAGAAGTCCAGTATAAGATGTGAATCTGTATAATGATTCTTGTTTCAGAAAATCTATATTTTAGTGGCGTTTTAGCACCTTCAGGTTTAGCACTACACCACTGGTTATATGTTACTTCTATAGTTAGCATATATGCTGCCCAAGCAACACAAAGGGTATCCTGAGCTGTAGACAAATCCTATTTAAGCCATTCCTTATTTTTTTTTAAAGTGGAGGCCATTTCAGTACACTACTGTAGTATTACAAGCTTCCTGTAATGGGGCTTTCCTGCCAGGGAGAACTCAGTAGAGAAACACTGGACTGATGATCAAAGTAAACTGCTGTTTGTTTTCTGTTGGCAAGCGATAAAAAAGAAAGAAAAGAAAACATCACAATCAAAATAAATTACTGTCTGCACACAGGAACAATGGAACAACTTCATCAAGAAATATTGAATTTCTACCGACCAGCTATTACTAAGTATACACTTTATGTGTTTAGAAACCATGGATGATTGCTCAACAAACTGCAATGGGAATGGAGAGTGCTTCTCCGGACACTGTCATTGCTTCCCGGGATTCCTTGGGCCTGACTGTGCAAGAGGTACAGTTTTTCATTTGTGTAAATGCTGAACAGGAACATGCAGGGCAACTATGATGTTACTTGTCTATTCCCTGTGGGTGGAACATGGTTTGTGGACTGTGGGCAACAAGTCTAGGACTGCTACAGTGGGTCATACTGGGGCATTTGAGTGTTATTGTCCATGGTCTTGAACCATTCCCTGTCAAACTTACTTAATCAGTTCCTGCAAAAAAAAAAAACTCTTACATGATTCTCACATGCTTCCATGCACCGTTGCAATCCTGGTGTGTGATGATTGACAAACAGCTCCTAAATCCTAAATTCATCAGGACCTGGCTGATAAAGATTCCCCCATTAATTTAGACTTTTCACACACATTGCAGTTAATTAGTTTTTTTTCTTCATCTAGAGCATTCTCCTGACTTTTAAATGGCTCTGGGTTCAGTAGACACATTGCCAGAGACTCATTCCCTTATACTTCTGTACTGTTCAGGACTTTCTCTTTGATACCGCACCTTGTACCTTGAATGGTGAATCTCTGTAGCTGAGGCAATCTGACTGTTACTGAGCATGATGTGCATGTCTGCAAGGGCATGTTGTAGAGACTACCATCAGGGATAGAATTGGTTTTGCTGATATTGCGAGAGATTGTAGGACCATTAAATCTGAAATAAGTGCATTGAATCTTGTTGAGACCGATAAAGGATAATTAATTATTAATTATTTGTTTATTTAGCAGACGCCTTTATCCAAGGCGACTTACAGAGACTAGGGTGTGTGAATTATGCATCAGCTGCAGAGTCACTTACAATTACGTCTCACCCGAAAGACGGAGCACAAGGAGGTTAAGTGACTTGCTCAGGGTCACACAATGAGTCAGTGGTTGAGTTGGGATTTGAACCGGGGACCTTCTGGTTACAAGCCAGTTTCTTTAACCACTGGACCACACAGCCTCCTATAATGCACTTACTTTATCAAAGCTCCACTTTTACAGAACAATTAAGAAGCTTAAATTAACCTATGTTCACAAAAAAATATTAATAAAAAACATTTGCTATACAGGGGCAGCGCTATAATACAGCATTCTTTTATTTCACTGTAAATTACATTATGTATTCCAGCAGAAATGGCAACTCCACCAGGAGAGTAATTAAAGCCCTCTTTCTGTCTAATTATGTGCATAGCAGTACCCATCTCTAATAACTATTTGTAGTAAATCTCCACTTCTTTCAATTAGTTTGTTTGCTCTTCTGGGTAACCCCTCCATATGTGCTGGGATTTTAAAAGCAATCATGATTCAAAAAGAGAAAGCTGCACTGTAAGATCATTTGGAAAATGTGTTCTTTGGATGCCTGTTATTGGGATGCTGTAGAGAAAGATCCCTTTATAATTCAACACCATCTCTGGCAGTCAGTCTTGAATTAGCAGGCATGTTAAATTCAGAGGCGTTTGCAGTTCACCCTTGCAGATTTTGTGAATTTGGTTTCACTGTATTACTTTATGTATATTACACTTAATGGAGCATGGAAATTTACAGCTGAGAGCTGTGTTTGGTGTGAGCAAAAACCACTTTTTAAGTTTAATAAAATTTCAATTTTCATGGTACTTTCCAGCAATAACCAAAAGGCATCCAAGAGAATCGGGGAGCTAGATGCTCTTATTGGAGCTCAGCTGAAATGACACTTGAACAAATTGAAATGCTACGGGAGTGAACTGAATTTCATGGAGCGACCTGTTGAAAGCACACTGCAGTAGGGCTAGGTCTGCTCCGGCTCTATTTGTTGTCGTTATTAATGCCATTACATTGTTTCTTTCTTTTAAAAAAAAGGGTCACTGTTGTTTTCAGACTCCTGTCCGGTGCTGTGCAGTGGGAACGGGGAATATGACAAAGGCCATTGCGTGTGTCACTCGGACTGGAAGGGGCCAGAGTGTGACATCCCTGAGGACCAGTGCATCGACCCCACCTGTGATGACCACGGAAGCTGCATCAATGGAGTCTGTATCTGCATCCCTGGCTATAAAGGAAACAGCTGTGAGCAAGGTGCGCTTTGCTTTTCACCTGGTGGTTCTTTAGTTGCTTTTCCTTAATGACAGGAACGGAGACTGCTTGGTATTGACCCTTTACACGGGATCGCTGGCTTAGTGTACTGCACAGTAGAAAATCTTCACTCGGTGGAAATAGCTTTTAACAGACAGCTAATATAGGTCACTCATCGTCACTGAGCACCTCTCTGTCTTTCCTGACACTATATCTGATAAGGCTGTCGTTCCCCTCAACTGAATCCATCTGTTGCTATTTGCTGTTTGGATCTGAACCAGCTGAGGCAATTCCAGGACCAAGCATCTTAATAACAGAGCTAAAAGCTAAAGGTGCATTTACCATGTCAATTTGCAGCCATATCACACCGATATACCGCACTAGAAGATGTTCTGCAAGATATAACGTCCAGCTGGCATGCAACCTGCAGAAATGACCGTATAAAGGGGGTTAGAAAAGCCATTTACTCTTTCAAATCGGGAGAAGAAAAATCTCATAGGAGGAAAATCCATCTTCGTGACCATAAGAGTTCATTTGGTGTTAGATGTTCCAATAAAAACAAAAACCCATTTGCTCCACAAACAGCCAGTTGTGACCCTTGGTTGCTATGGACCATACAGAATGGAGAATGTTAACTGAGCAATTCATGCGTGATCCGTAAGAACTCAAGCGTGCCAGGGCTGTTAGGCTGGCTGGTGTTCTCAGACCAGCTCCTTACTAACTCTGAATCCAGTGCCTTTCAAATCCTCCTGAGCTCTTAAATGTACTCAAAGATTATAACCACTCAAGGAGCCATCCGCAGTTTGATATGACACCCAGCGTCTCCTGATACAATACCTGCTGTCATCAGACTCAGTGTCCCAATTTAAAGTGGTTTCAGAAATCTGGTGGTAACACTTTACCTTGTCCTCTATTTGCTAGTGTATTTACATAGTAGTTACTTAGTAAATCCATGTGTACGGACACATAATTAGTGTTATTATGCATAGTTACAATGTACTTAATGATTTTTTTTTGCATGATATAACCCTAATCATGATCCTAACTCTAAACCTAACCCCTAACCCTTTTCTGCTTTACACATTAAGTAAACGTTTGTTTGCTATGCCTCTTTTACAGGAGTCTGGAACAGTTTCAAAAAAACTTTGACAAAAAAAAAATTAAAAAATGTCTTAAATGTAAAGCTTTGTAAATGGGGCCCATTGTTGCCGTGATATTCCATTTTCTCTTCAACTGCATTATTTTAAACGATAGTTCAATAAAATAATAGTTGTAATGTAAGCGCTGGTATTGTTTATTCCTCAGAGGACTGCCTGGACCCTCTGTGCTCTGGCCACGGGGTGTGTGTGCAGGGCGAGTGTCACTGCTCCTCTGGATGGGCAGGGGCTCGGTGTGAGAGCGCTCTCCCTGCCTGTCAGGAGCAGTGCTCGGGACGAGGGACCTACCTGCCGGACAAAGGCAGCTGCAGCTGCGAGCCCAGCTGGACCGGGACTGACTGCTCAACAGGTATGGCATGATCTGTCAGAGCTTTATATCGGGTGGAAAGAATCGGAAGCTTGAAACAAAAAGGTGAAACAACTTTGGGGCTAGCAAGCTCAGGGTTCATCCTCGTCTTCAGTATTTGTAACAGTTCACTTATGGGACTGCATCAGGGCTCCAACGGTGGTTCCCTTTCTTACAGTAGGCATTGTTTTTGATTTGATTAGATTTTTTTTTTTTCAGGGAGGGAGCGATGATATTTTCGGTGGTACTTTTTGTGTATTATAGTTTGGTGTCATGATTTTATGTTAGAAACACAGCCAAACAAGCAAGTTTCCCAAATGGACAGTATAACTAAGGTACCGAAGAAAAGAAAACTACAAGAAAAAGGTGAGAAGGGGTGTTGTCAGATAAATTCACTTTGCAAACAAAGTAAGATTAGTAAGATTGTCAGCTTCCGTAACAAGACATATTTTTTAAATGAAACACTCTGAATTTACCTCAGGCATATACAATTAAACACTCTGAATTTACCTTTAGGCATATACAATTAACAGTTTCATCTGCGCGGTCTCCAGCAAATTTAAAAAACACAATTTACAGTTTGCTTCCAGGAGGTCTAGTACTAACTTATTTTTCATGCTGAGTGCAAATTAGATTTCACAGTGGCCGGCTCCGCCTGATGAAGTGTTTGTACTCCGTTTTGTTTTACTGGAATGCGACTTCAATCCCAGCTGCTGTTCCAAATCTTTTTCTTTTTCATTTTGAGCTAGAATTCCAGTTACCCGTTTGTTAGTTTTTTGGTTGTTGTGTTTTTATGTTGTTGTTGTTGTTGTTGTTTTTTTAAATAAACATGAATACCAGTTAATAATGGAGAGTGACCTATAATTTGAGTGATTCACTTATCCAGAAAGATTGATCGTCAGAGTCCTTTTATTTATGAATTTGCTCTCAAAGGTATGTTTGATATATTTGCAGTGCTGGAACACTTTTTCATTTTATTTTTCTGTTATCCAAGTAGGGTAATCACTATGACTTTTATAAGCAGAACCTCAGTAGTCTTTTTGTTTATTCGGGTCATCTGGCTTTGTGTTTTTAGTGACAATTAAAAGCTGTTTGCTGCGCTGTAGCAAGGCAAGAGAGCAGTGAAAGCTGCTGAAGATTTGATGAACACTTTCCTCTTTAATACCCATTGAGTGGAAAATGCACCTCGCTCGTCCTAACAAAGAAAATCAACCCTCAGCCTACTTCTTCTGGACAGATTTGTTTTTAGCTTGCCTGGGTTTAAAGATTACCTGCCATCATACCAGGATTTATTGATAGCCCCCTGCTTCACCAGTAGAACAGGGAACCCAGTCGCATCCAACTAAAGCACTTACCATTTAAACAGCTCCAGTCATGGAATTACATTTAAAAATACCCTAATTAAATCAATTTAAAAAGACCCTAATTAAATAAAGAAGTGTGCATGCAACCCGTTTCTGTAAAAGCAATAAAGCTTGACTTGTACAACAAATAGTTAATGCATTATTTGAATGATCAGCTTTCGCAAAAAAAAAAAAAGTTGATTTTCAGAAAAACTAGCGCGCACACAGATTTTCGAAAGATCACGCAATGATGTGCTAATTCATTTTTTAATACATTTTCAACGATTAGCAACTCATTCATATGGGCCAGCATGGCCAAGCACCATACTAGCATGTCTTGGATGATCAGTGCAGTTTGTAATTTAATACCTGCTATTAGTACATCCCAGGGTGGAGGCTGGTCACGAACCAGCAACCCTACTCACTTTAAGCGAGCATCTTAACCACTATGCACAATGGTCAGAATACGTAATGGACGTGCATCACACAACATTCTTTCCTGTTTAACCTCAGTGATTGACTATTAGATGTCAGGCACAAACCAGCAACCAAGCACACCCCAAGCAAGGGTCTTAACCTTTGAACAAAAGACCCAGACTTGTGTGCTTATAGAGCTTTTAACGTCATCTCACATTAAAAACAGGCACATGTAACGTTTGCCATTCCAAAGTGTATTTAATACAGCTGGGCTGAGAAGATTGCAATCAGTCCATTGAATCCTTGATAAATGCCTGCTAGTGAGCTGGTAAGTACTTACTGGCCCATACAAAGGGGATGATAATCGTCCATGGCCAGGTTCCATTGAATATACTGATACCAATCAGATTTGTATATATGCGCACTGCAGGCCTTTGACTACCATGTATGTTTTTCTTGAGGTTTTTTTTCTCAGTTCATTTCAGTGACAAAGGTAGCATATTTAAACAATGGATCTCTGACTGTGGAGTTCTGAAAAGACACAATGTATCATAAGCTTGCAAGCCCTACAAAACTGATCTGCTCCTCGGCTTGCTAATGACTGTTGAATCGAACCCGCAGATGGATCATTCATTTTGGTGTTAGCTCTTGTGAGAACAAAACTTGATAGCTCATATTATATTGAGCAACATGTCAGAAAAATTAAAACAAATGGTGGCGGAACCCTGAAAGGAAAAACTACTTCAGTTATAAATACAAAAATATTGGTATGATTTGAAGCGATATTTCAAAAGCATCCCCATATCTAGGGTTACCATATGAGTCCATGTACACTGGGACAGTTCAGGCTTTTCATCTGATACCCCAATGCATTCTGGTAAGTGTAGTCCTGCTGCCAAGCTTACCTGAGGCAGGTCAAACATACCAGAATGCATTGCGATGTGATTTGAAAAGCTTGAACTGTCCCAGACTGTCCTAGTGTACATGGAGTCATTTTGTAACCCAACCCAGATCCCTCAAATACATTTACATTCTGTGTCTTGTGGTATTTGTTATGCAGTATTTTCAGCATTCATACTATGATGTAGACAGTAA
Source organism: Acipenser ruthenus (assembly GCF_902713425.1). NCBI lineage: Eukaryota > Metazoa > Chordata > Actinopteri > Acipenseriformes > Acipenseridae > Acipenser > Acipenser ruthenus. The sequence goes on along the minus strand of NC_081204.1, from coordinate 32,468,213 downwards.
ATAAATACATCTTTTATCTGAACCCAGTGGTTTCTAAAAAATAATAATAATAAATTCAAATAAAATAAAACCACTGCCAAACACATGTACACTGTAATATTTAAATATTCCTTTATTTACATTACCTTTTTTTTGTTTTGTTTTAACTGTGAATCATGGCTGACTGATACATATAAAACATTTTTCCTCCATGTGCCTAGGTTACCAGCATGGTGTTTTTGCCATTAACAGTGTTGGCTCATAAAAGAAAATGCATCAATCAATGTATTTTCCCAAAAATACATTTTTGTACCACATTACAATCAATAACATTCTTAAAACTAGAAATTAATGCATTATGACTAGAACACTGAACTTTTACTGTTAAGAACGGATATTTGCTCTATGATGGGTGATTCATAATGCAGAATACATGCTGTGCTCTTGTTCATGCATGTCTAAATCCCAGAAACTCTCAGGATTTCTTAAAGAAATGTCTGAGTTAGAAACACCTTTTTACCATGGAATGTGTTCTTGCTGTTTTATACTGTGTATGTTATCATCCTCCAGGAGCTTATAAATAAAAAGCAGTTTATACAGGGAATTGATTTTGGTACGCCTTTCTGCTCACAGAACTTTAACACGTGCCGCTGATATTCGGGGTTAAGCTGGCCAGAGCTTTCATATCAATCTGCCCCTGTTTTTATATTGATGCATTTTAGGATTTAAAATCTCTTCAGTGAATAAAAAGCGGATTTAAATAAAGTTTTTTTTTTTTTTTTTTTTTTACTGGGTGAGTTTCATAATGGTCTTTTTCAAACATCATCTTGCTGGGAAAATATTAATCATATCAGTTTAAGCAAAATGGTAGACAGCAGAGTCTTGTTTCGGTACTTCTGCAGTAATGTCATTTTTAAAAAGTTGCAGAGATCGGGTGCAATTTGAATGCGGTTATTAAAAGGGATGTATAATTAAATTGAAATACCATTTCATTGCACTTGAATAGGTAGCCCATGACTGCCTCCAGCATTGCTTTTTACCAGCTGATAGGCCACTGCCGGATAATGTGTGCTTCCAATCTTTATGGAAATTATTCATTTTATATTAATACAAATCAGAGCATCAAAACTTTGAATATGACAAAAATATTAATAACAGGATTCCATTTTCAGACTCAGAATATGAGCTGTTTAGCTCACAGTTATGAACCCAAGGCTCTTTAAAAAAAATGAACTGGAAAAATAGTATTTACTTTAATATTCATTAAACATTTTTTAATATAACTTCAAATGTCAGAATATAAGAAAACACCACCTACGGTTAACTGTGTTGGATTTCTAGATGTGGTTTTATAGATACTTGTGTTAATAAGAAAGCCAAAGTATGCTGCTCTCCACCTCTCTATATTGGAGCCCATTCACCAAGTTATAAATATTTGAAGAATGTTCTTTTTTTTTTTTTAAAGATGCAATAAAGTCTCATATCTGTTTAACAAGTATAAACATTATTTAATCTATCAAAACACGCTTTAAAAAAAAAGCCTTCTATAAAAAACAAAACTTTATGAAGTGGGCACAATATGGATTTATTTGCCTTTTAAAAATGCATGAAATATAAAGCCTGTCATAATAGTTATTTTGAGATCAGATGGCACCCTTAAGCTGAGGGAAGACGAAGACACTGTGGCTTGGAACTTGCTTTCAGGAGACTAGGTTTCACACCACCGCATGGCACACAGGGGGGAGACTTGGGGTTTGATACAGCAAAGTTGCCAGGTCTCCTGGTCTCCTGGAACCAGGTTTTAAGCCACTGTTCCTGAAAAAGCAGCTTTGTGTTCCCTCAGCTTTAGTTCTTTATGAATGCGGTGTCTTCACTTTGTGTACATTATTCCCTTGTCCACAGAGCTGTGCCCTGTGCACTGTGGCAGCCATGGCGTCTGCACTGGCGGGGAGTGCCGGTGTGAGGAAGGTTGGGAAGGTTCCGCCTGCAGTCAGCGTACGTGCCACCCACGCTGCGTCGAGCACGGGCAGTGCAAGGATGGCAAGTGTGAGTGCAGCCCTGGCTGGGAGGGGGAGCACTGCGCCATCGGTAAGCAGCTAACACTCTGCTTTGTATACAGGACTGGGTACTTACTCCTCAACAGCCAACGTGTAACTTAAGTGACAGCATTAGGGTCTGGAAAGAGTATAGCTATGACCACTTACAATTTTAGGATTGAGACATACTTTTATAAAATATATATATATATATATATATATATATATATATATATATATATATATATATATATATATATATATTTAGCTCAAAGAGCCAGCTGCCCAACGTTTCGATATGTTGTACATATCTTTCTCAAGGGAGCCTATATATATATATATATATATATATATATATATATATATATATATATATATATATATATTTAGATATATGAACATAATTTAGATCTTTTATTTAACATCATGTAGTCAAAGAAACTACAAAATGATATCTGCTTCGTTACAATAATGGGTGTTTGCTTGTAGTATAATATGCAATAGCATCTGAAGTCATGGTTATTAACATCACATTATGACTGGAATGCATTGTCTGGTGTCACAGAGGGCATTATCTTTAAGCTTCCATTTGATGTGCGGATTATTTCCAGCAAGGTATTGGCCCTAAATTGCAGATAATATTTGTAGTTTTCCAGCTTTCAACTTAGTTCACATACTTTGTATCTCAGCTCAAAGTACTGTGTGTGTGCAGTCAGCCGATAAGACTGTTAAACAGATTGTCATGAATGAAAAAGTTATTTTTCACTTTAAATAATATAATCGAGGGGATAAATGTTTGTGATGGATCTCCTTTCCTCCCACAGGTCTGCTGTCAGTGAAACTTTCGTTTTAATTACTTCATGTTGTGAAACTGCCAACGTTTCATCAGCACTGTCGGATCCCCAAAGCATTGCTGTCTAGCCTGTCACCAATAGGACTTTTAAAAGACAGACTCATAAGTTGAAGCAGGTGCAGGTCTGTCCAATGATTGGCTCTTGAGCCATATGTGTCTCATGAAGCACCGCAATATCTCTCTTTAGAAGTGTCCCATAAAAGGTTTTAAATCGGTTTAAAAAGACTGCAAAGATCATATATAGTCTTAGGCATCGCTCCAGATAAGGTTTTGGGTCTGGGAGTAATTTACCCTCTAATTTTAACACTGAGAGAGTAAAATTTAGGGGGTAAAATGCAACATGACCTTGAAGTAATGAGTAATCTCAATGCTGAACAATCTTTAATGGTAATGGAGTAGGCATTAAAAAAGAGCCTTCCATTTTAACTGCAATGTTACTTTGAACCACTGTACAACCATGCGTATGTTCTACAAGGTTCTTTATCGGCTAAGTGCATTTTTTACGTTACTTACACTCAGTGAACATGTTAAAACTTCAATATAAAGCCATACAGATAAATAAAATAAGGAAATGCATTAATAAGTTATAAAACTGTTTTATATTGTAGGCACCTTTTTTCAGTGGTTGCCTCTGACGATTCACTCTTCACCCTGTGTAGCTTCGATTTTTTTCTTGTTCTTACTGTGATTGGCTGCAAAGGCAACAGTGCTAGCCAGTGATTGGATAATGTTTGTTGGGTTGTTATTCTTGTGTACAGTTTCCTAGTAACTGAAGACGTTGTATTCTGGGAGATGTAGTTGTTAGTGGAAGTTTTAGGGGAGGCGGGAGCAGAGGCTGACAAGCTGTGCAAAATTGCTATGCGTATTTGTACGCATTCAACCAAAATTTAGTGCGGATTTTGGATTTTTTAACGTGTAAAAACTGCAGATACGTAACTTATCTGGAGCGCTGGTCTTAGGTAGAAGCAAGTACACTCACAATGCAGCATGTTGCTATTGGGTTTTATTCATTAATGTATTTATTGATTTATGGCTGTGTAAGAAATCCCTGGTAATCAGTAAAGCTCTTTTAGCCAAAAATACAAACAGTTTAGTTCATTGCCAGTAAATATTGGCTATATACAGTATAGATGTTGTTACCCATTGGATATTCAGAGAAAGACGATAAATCGTTTTTCATTTTGATCCAGCTTTCCATATCTAGATGCAGTTTGAATTATTTGTATAACTTCCTTCCATTGTGGCACTAACCTCCCATCTCAATAAAGACTCTGCTAACATCTTTACATCCTCTTTCCCTGGCAGCTCAATACTTGGATGTTATTGTTAAAGGTATGTTTTTTATTGTTTGTTTGCAGTAGCAACCTTCGGTACACTGTAACATTCACTGCTTTGCTTTGTTAAATATTTGCAGAAAACGGTTTATTTTTCAATTGCAGTGTTTAAAGAGCCGAGGTAGATGGTGCAGTCTTGATTGAAAATTCAAGGTTATTTTGTACTTGAAGCTTGAATTCTCCTATTCCCATGTATATCTATTGTTTGGCACAAAAAGGAAATGCAAAAAAAGAACACCTACTAACACCATTAACTGCAATTGAAAAGTATTTTGCTTTAATAACAGCTCCATTGTCAATGCCTCATTTCTGCATCTTGGCAGGATTTAAACCTTTCATTATTTCCCATTGTATATACATAAATGCATACAGTTAAGAAAAAAATCTAAAAGGGTTGTGTCAGATGATTAACAATGTACTTGTGTGTAAGAGCACAGAAACTCGCAGTTTTTAATATAAGCATAGCTAAGCAATGCTTTGCTCTGCATTCACGATACCTCATATACAAGGTTAAATGATAATGCACCATGCAAAAAAGCAATTGTTTTCAGTAAAATAAATTTTAAAAATAACTACACTTATTGTTCCCCAAAAAGTTAAATCTGCTGTTGCCTGTGTCCCATCTCTTATTTAAAACGCCGTTCTTTTCTAACTCCCCTCTCAGATGGCTGCCCAGGTCTGTGCAATGGTAATGGGAGGTGCACCCTAGACCAGAACGGCTGGCACTGTGTATGCCAGACAGGCTGGAGTGGCACGGGATGTAATATCATCATGGAGATGGTGTGTGATGACAGCGTGGACAATGATGGAGGTACACTGCAGCACAGCCTCTTTGAGTGCCATTGTAGTTCCCTTGGTTTCATTATTTTCAATCAGGGCTGGAGAAATTAAAATTGTGGGTCCTTTTGACCAAACTTGTCATAAAGGCCATCTCACTCGCTATCTGTCCCTTCTGTCCCTCTTTAGAGCCAAATGTTTATAAAGATAATTATATTGGTGGTGAAGTGGGATTGCACTGTATTAGTTAAACTGTTTATAAAGATAATTATATTGGTGGTTGCAGTGGGATTGTGCTGCATTAGTTAAACGGTTGCAGTTGCCCCTTGTCCTGGTCTTCCATCTTAAACAGGGTAGGAAGTCATCTCAGAGTCGAGCAGACCACTGCCCACAAGATCACAGATTTCTTATAGAAATATAGTTGAGTGCCATGAATGAATGAGAGTATGGGTTAGTTGTTGTAGATGTGATTAGGTATGTGATTTGTGCCCTTGTTACACATTTACTCCTGAGTTGTTGGGGTTTTTTTGAATATTTTCTACTGTACATTTGGTAATGAAGTTAGTACTGCACTAGAAAAGGTTTTCAATGCCTTTCCATTTTCACAGACCTTTTGTCCATGGAGGTTAATGCATTAGGTATTTGTATTCCCTGCTTGAATAACTGTTTTTTGGAGTAAAAAAAACAAAAGCAAAGACAGCTTGACATGAAAGGATGTCTGAGTAATCATCAAGTACAGATGTCACAAAACATCTTGCAGTTCACCTACAATGGAAAGGACACTGGTGCATTTATAATGCATACTGAAGTCACTAGAAGCCAGCACAGAACTGCAAATGAGCTCTTTCCTTCCTACAGTAGCAATTTTACTAAGACGTAAATTGCAGCAATTCAAAAACATGTGTACTTTTTAAATAATACATAATTCTGTAAAATCATAATTATATCCTTTCAAATTGTCTTGTAGAGTGTGAGTTGTAATTACTCTATCTAATGTGGTACTTAACATGACCAGGGCGTTCATGAAAACAACAGGCAATTATCATATTGTTTACTTTAATTGATATTAACAGAAATGTAATAAAACAAACCGTTCCAATAATTGAACATAATACTATAATCTGTAAAACCCAGTTTTTCATGGGGGTTTAAGTACTGTGTACCTGACTAATTATGTGTGTTTTTTATAGTTTTTTCAAAGTGTTGGCTGGTTCTCTTTTTATGACGGTTCAAAGCCAAGATTATAGGTTAAAACATTTTGGAGAGCGATTGCCCTATTTCTTTGTCAAATCTGTAAAAAATGTAATTATATATACCAGAATCAGTAGGTTTTCTTTGAGAATTCCAGTAAGATATCTTGTTCAAATCTAAGATGTTTACTTCATTCCGTAGAAAGCTTGTCTTAGAGGTGTTTTTATATTACTGAAGAATTCAAAAATATGTTTTGTGTTTGCAGCATTTCTAGTACACATTAATAGCATATCATTAATAACATGGATAGATTGCATATAGCCACATATAACACATTACTAAACTAAACAATTATTCTCGACTCTATTCAAGAAGAATAAGTTAACATTCCTTTTGAAACAAGGCCACAGCACTTCTTTTTTGATTGCTGTATGGCAGAAGTCGTTTGAATAGACTATTTATCATTTTCGAGATGCATTGCAAGCCTGCATTTTGGTACCACAGCTGACAAAAGCCCTAACTACCCCCACTTCTCAGTGAAGAGCTTGTGGAAGAAGGGGAAGTCATCTTATGGCGCAGAGAGCTGCAAATGAAGGTCTTTAATCACCGCTGCTATCAAGGAAAGTGATTCTGTCAGGGAGTGCTTCACACAGCTTTCCTTTACTCATCTTTATTTTCTCATTTTCCTCTTGTCTGTGTTTTTATTATTATTATTTTTTTTTTGGTTTTGAGTGTTTGTTGTGTACACTGATACACATTCCCCACAGATAAACGCTTAGAATGCAATATTTCAGTATAATTCTTATTATTTTGAAAGTGCTGTCTTAAGCATTCTGCTGAAACCCTTGGCTCTCAGAGTCTCTGCTGTTGTATTTTGAAGAAAAAAACAAAAGGCTGCCTGAATGATCTCAAGTAGGATTTTGGAAGAAATACTAGAGTTGGAAATCCATGCCTGCCAGCTAGAAATTATTTAGCCTAAGTCAAAAGAGCAGAATTCAGGGCTAATGGTCACCCTGGTTGATTTGTCACATGGAAGAGGACAGCTGTTTCCTTGTAAATGCTTTCCAAGCATGGGGAGCTTGGGATGGAATTCAAAACCTTGCTGCAAGGCAAAAACCTTTTACCGAGTGCTCGTTCATTTATGATCAGTAGATTTCTCAGCTGTAGCGATCAATCTGAATGCCCTGGCTTCTTCAACTGAGCGTTTGCGTGCTGGGTAAGCCCCCCTTGTGGTTCTAAATAATGACAAAGGTGCAGGTGGACATTGATTCAGAGGTTCTGAGTAAAAACACAAAGACGGAAGAGCGTCTCTGGAGAACCCATTAGCGCTTCCATAAGTTTTCTTACGGGGCCCACAATAAAGTTTACAGAAATGTAAATACATCTCATCTGGCTAAGTTATAATTGGTCTTTGTCCCCTGGCAGCTTTGACCTCAAATCTGGTTATTCAGCACATGATAAAGTCCTAATTTTCACTGCAATCCTAACAAACAAGCCAAAACCCTACGGGCGTAGTTACCATTAAGTATGGGTCTCTGCTGAATTACGAACTCACTGGTGTTGTATAAAAGTAATTGGATGTTGGATTAGGAGCGTAAGGTTATCTTTTTCAACAGCTATCACAAAAAACATTGCATTCCAGCAGAAACAAAGTCATTGGAATGTGGCAGGCCTCTTGGAAACATCATCATAATTTCCAAAGTTGTACATTACATTTCATACTGCTGAAGATTTGGTTTCATTATTTGTTTCATTATTTATTCATTAAATCAGTAGAGAAAGACAAAGAGGAACAGATGAAGTCTTAGTGGTTGATCTTATATGTGGAACAGGTCACACGAGACAATCCGCTGGGTTTAAAAATGCATGCTTTCTAATTGCACAGTTTCTGTTCCCACTGCTGGCAATTC